>NC_079198.1:145298868-145440957 GCF_029499605.1 Hyla sarda | reverse complement strand
CGCCCAATGATCAGACACTCATACCAGACAATTTACTTTAATGTTTGTGGTTCCTGAGTATTGCAAATCAGCTCTCATCTAGAGCAAAAACTCTTGTGTGCCTTATCGGTACCAACCACATAAGTCAGTGTCATAAGCTTCATGAGACATAAATAAGGATATCAGCCACATCGCAGTATCCCTTTTATCAACTACATTGTATCGAGTCCTCTTTTCCACGGGACACGGCGTTTGCTGTAGTTTTGTTTAAAGGCTCCTAATTGGTTTTACATTGATTTCCTGGGTAAATGTCTATAGGTGGCACTAGTGAGACTTTTCTTCCTTGGGGAGAGCTTATTTGCATATGTTTCCCACAAAGCATTGCCTGTAAGACTCCCTGCACCACAAGCACCAGCACCCTCCGAGACCTGCTGCAAAGACCTCTCCACCAGCCGACCCTGACGGGGAGTAAAACCTCTAAAGCCCTGTCTACAGCTGGGGGTCTGCATTGGGTGATAATCCCCAGTCAGGTTTTAGGTTCTTGAATTGATTGTACATTGACTTATAGGATAGCACCTACAGGGGGCGCTATAGCATGGCTTTCTTCCTTAAAGAAGAGAGAATATTCAGACTTTTCACCCAGGGATCGTTGACTGTCAGACTCCGAACACCAAGTGGATCTCTGATGGAAAACCAGTGGGTACTGACTATAAAACCTTCCTTCGTTGGTAGTTATATATACTCTATAAGAATAATGAGGCCCACAGGTTATGGAGACAAGAAGTATAGGGACAGAATGTTCATCCAGGGTTTATTTTGAGGCCGTATTTGGATTCGGGGATTTTTCCACCAATACAAGAAAACGTCCAGCTCTAAGATTCATAAAATTCCCAAAACTTTATTGAACATCTTGTAAAAACGTCCCTGGTGGAGTCGAAGCATTTTGGGCAGTCAGAACGCGTCGGCTCCACCAGGGATATTTCTTTTTACAAGATGTTAAATGGTCCCTGTCAGATATAAAGACTTTTTATATGTTGTACATCTTGGCAGAACAATAGGTTTTCTGATATACTTCTTTAAAAAGAAAAATTCACATTTTATTAAAGAAAACTGCCTTTAAAAATCCCACCACTAGGGGTCTCCATACCTCCTGGGACACTGATGAGTCCCACAGCAGCATGAGGGTGTCCAAGGGTCATGGACACAAGATGGCTGATTGACAGGACTGCAGGAGGAGCACAACTCCAAGCATGCCTGGACAGTCAATGGGTGTCTGGACATGCTGGGAGTTCTAGTTTTGCAAAAGCTGTAGGCACACAGCTAAAGGCAACACTGCTGCCAAAAAAAGAGTTATCCAAACAGTGTACCACCAACTATTCCAAAACTACAAGTCCCAGCATTACAGGACTGGCAAAGGATGATACACATGAATGACATAGGAAAATGTAAGTTATACACTCACCATATTGTCTTTTGGTGGAGTACAGACAATATCCAATAATCATTGTGTGTGTACAGTGACCCCCGACCTATGATGACCCCGACATACCATATATATATATACAGTGACCCCCCACCTATGATGGCCCCGACATACCATATATATATATATACAGTGACCCCCAGACCTATGATGGCCCCGACATACCATATATATATACAGTGACCCCCGACCTATGATGGCCCCGACATACCATATATATACAGTGACCCCCGACCTACGATGTCCCCGACATACCATATATATATACAGTGACCCCCGACCTACGATGGCCCAGACATACCATATATATATACAGTGACCCCCGACCTATGATGGCCCCGACATACCATATATATATACAGTGACCCCCCGACCTATGATGGCCCCGACATACCATATATATATACAGTGACCCCCGACCTATGATGGCCCCGACATACCATATATATATACAGTGACCCCCGACCTATGATGGCCCCGACATACCATATATATATATATATACAGTGACCCCCCGACCTATGATGGCCCCGACATACCATATATATATACAGTGACCCCCGACCTATGATGGCCCCGACATACCATATATATATACAGTGACCCCCCGACCTACGATGGCCCCGACATACCATATATATGTACAGTGACCCCCGCCCTATGATGGCCCCGACATACCATATATATATACAGTGACCCCCCGACCTATGATGGCCCCGACATACCATATATATATACAGTGACCCCCGACCTACGATGGCCCCGACATACCATATATATATACAGTGACCCCCCGACCTATGATGGCCCCGACATACCATATATATATACAGTGACCCCCCGACCTATGATGGCCCCGACATACCATATATATATACAGTGACCCCCGACCTATGATGGCCCCGACATACCATATATATATACAGTGACCCCCGACCTATGATGGCCCCGACATACCATATATATATACAGTGACCCCCGACCTATGATGGCCCCGACATACCATATATATATACAGTGACCCCCGACCTACGATGGCCCCGACATACCATATATATACAGTGACCCCCGACCTACGATAACCCTGACATACCATATATATACAGTGACCCCCGACCTGCGATAACCCTGACATACCATATATATACAGTGACCCCCGACCTACGATAACCCTGACATACCATATATATACAGTGACCCCCGACCTACGATGGCCCCGACATACCATATATATATACAGTGACCCCCGACCTACGATGGCCCTGACATACCATATATATACAGTGACCCCCGACCTACGATAACCCTGACATACCATATATATACAGTGACCCCCGACCTACGATGGCCCCGACATACCATATATATACAGTGACCCCCGACCTACGATAACCCTGACATACCATATATATACAGTGACCCCCCCCCGACCTACGATGGCCCCGACATACCATATATATACAGTGACCCCCGACCTACGATGGCCCTGACATACCATATATATACAGTGACCCCGACCTACGATAACCCTGACATACCATATATATACAGTGACCCCCCCCCGACCTACGATGGCCCCGACATACCATATATATATATACAGTGACCCCCGACCTTGGATGGCCCCGACATATGATCATTTCAGCATACGATCACTCTCAGAGTCCATCACATGGTGAAGGCAGCATCAACATCCGATGCTTTTGTATGTCGGGGCCATCGCATAAATGGCTATCCTGCAGCGCAGACTGCTTCAGATACCACCGGATAGCCGTTTACGGAGCCCCGTGAGCTCCGGTGATGTCTCTTACCTGTCCTCGGGGCTCCGGCGCGTCCTCTTCGGGATCCCCTCCATCGCCGGCACTCTCCATCGTAGTCATCACGTCGCTGCGCACGCCGTCCCGTCATCCAGTAGGAGCGGCGTGCGTAACAACGTGATGGCGGTGACGGAGCGCGCGGATGTCGGGGAAGGCAGCGACAGCGATGGACGGCGACATCCAGGGCAGCGGTGATAGTCCGGAGCGGCGGGGACAGATGAGTGTCTGAAAGGCAAATAAATAAACCAGAGCAGGCAGTGGTCTCAAACTGTGGCCCTCCAGATGTTGCAAAACTTCAACTCCCAACATGCCCGGACAGCAGTTGGCTGTCCAGGCATGCTGGGGTTTAAGTTATGCAACATCTGGTGGGCCGCAGTTTGAAGACGATGCACTAAGAGGTATGATGAGAGGGGAAGCCTTGATTTACCTTTCAGGACCTTTCAGGTGTGCGTCCTCTGGAGGAGGCAGACAGACCTTTGGTGTCCAGGCATGCTGGGGTTAAAGTTATGCAACATCTGGAGAGCTGTAGTTTGAAGACCACTGCACTAAGGGATACGATTAGAGGGAAGCCTTGATTTACCTTTTGGGGACAGTGTGCATGCTCTGGAGGAGGCAGACAGACCTTTGGTGTCCGGGCATGCTGGGGTTGAAGTTATGCAACATCTGGAGAGCTATAGTTTGAAGACCACTGCACTAAGGGATACAATGAGGGGGAAGCCTTGATTTACCTTTTGGGGACAGTGTGCATCCTCTTAAGGAGGCAGACCTTTTGTGTTCAAGCAGCTGGGAGTGTAAGTTTTGCAACATCTGGAGGGCCACAGTTTGAGACCACTGCTCCATGGCAAGTGAAATTGTTCTATTCCTGTAGTTTGTTAACAAATGCGTGTGTTCAATATGACAACGTGCGTGAAAATATTTGACCAGATAAGGTCACTTGGCGTCGTTGTTTTTGCACAAAGTGCGCTTAAAAAAACCTTTCTTATCGTCCTCCCGTTGTAACGTGGTCTATGTCATGTCCGGAGGCGGAAGCCATTTTTGTTACAATGCGGTTCACATTAATAGCCACTTTTTAGAACATGACGCACACCTCAGCTGCTGCAGATCTTCTTTAATGAAGAAGGTGAATTATAGGAACCAGTATGGGATTCCAACCTTAGAATAAATCCTGCAGCAGCCGAGGCGTCTATTATAACAAAAAAAAACCTTTTACAATGGGCTGGTAAAAGATAAAAGGGACAGGACAAGTCCCCTCTGGTTATATCTCGTTCTATTGTGAAGTTTCACTTTCTTCCTTTGTCTTCTCTTGCGGTTCCCATGAGGAGGAGGGTGAAGTTATTGTGTCTTCTCCAGGAAATAGGTCTGATTATATTTGTTCACCTGCACTGAACATTGGGCTGCAATCCTAAAGAATGAGCTGGAGTTTCCTTCCCATCTGTAAGAAGGGGGATAAAGTTTCCTGCTCCCCATGGACACGTAATATAAGAAAGTCCAGAAAATAATCACCGACCAGAACTGGAACCCCTGTCCCAGGACAATAGTCGGGTATTACTATGGTTTCATTAGACCTGATAATCATAAAGCGGAGGCTCAGTCCTGTAGAGAAGTCTCAGGTCATTGAATACATTCCCCACCATTTCTCGTGCAGATCTCTTAGTGATTGTCCCTTGTCAGCAGGTGCCATTATTGGAAGACGTCCCAGCATGCAACTGTGGAGTTACTGATCCAACGCTAAATGGCCTGAGAAATCTTTTAACTGATATTTTTGCATGGAAAATAATAACAACACGAAAAATTCAGGAGGGGGTGCAGTACCCCATCTTTTCCACCAGGAGGCACTGCTGAGCATTCACTGCATACAGGTCCTTCTCAAAACATTAGTATATTGTGCTAAAGTTCATTATTTTCCATAATGTAATGATAAAAATTAAACTTTCATATATTTTAGATTCATTGCACACAACTGAAATATTTCAGGTCTTTTATTGTTTTAATACTGATGATTTTGGCATACAGCTAATGAAAACCCAAAATTCCTATAAAAAAATTAACATATCATGAAAAGGTTCTCTAAACGAGCTATTAACCTAATCATCTGAATCAACTAATTAACTCTAAACACCTGCAAAAGATTCCTGAGGCTTTTAAAAACTCCCAGCCTGGTTCATTACTCAAAAGCGCAATCATGGGTAAGACTGCCGACCTGACCGCTGTCCAGAAGGCCATCATTGTCTCCTCAAGCAAGAGGATAAGACTGCCGACCTGACCGCTGTCCAGAAGCCATCATTGTCTCCTCAAGCAAGAGGATAAGACTGCCGACCTGACCGCTGTCCAGAAGGCCATCATTGTCTCCTCAAGCAAGAGGGTAAGACTGCCGACCTGACCGCTGTCCAGAAGGCCATCACTGTCTCCTCAAGCAAGAGGGTAAGACTGCCGACCTGACTGCTGTCCAGAAGGCCATCACTGTCTCCTCAAGCAAGAGGGTAAGACTGCCGACCTGACCGCTGTCCAGAAGGCCATCACTGTCTCCTCAAGCAAGAGGATAAGACTGCCGACCTGACTGCTGTCCAGAAGGCCATCACTAACCCCTCAAGCAAGAGGGTAAGACTGCCGACCTGACCGCTGTCCAGAAGGCCATCACTGTCTCCTCAAGCAAGAGGGTAAGACTGCCGACCTGACCGCTGTCCAGAAGCCATCATTGTCTCCTCAAGCAAGAGGGTAAGACTGCCGACCTGACCGCTGTCCAGAAGGCCATCATTGTCTCCTCAAGCAAGAGGATAAGACTGCCGACCTGACTGCTGTCCAGAAGGCCATCATTGTCTCCTCAAGCAAGAGGGTAAGACTGCCGACCTGACCGCTGTCCAGAAGCCATCATTGACCCCTCAAGCAAGAGGGTAAGACTGCCGACCTGACCGCTGTCCAGAAGGCCATCACTGTCTCCTCAAGCAAGAGGGTAAGACTGCCGACCTGACTGCTGTCCAGAAGGCCATCACTGTCTCCTCAAGCAAGAGGGTAAGACTGCCGACCTGACCGCTGTCCAGAAGGCCATCACTGTCTCCTCAAGCAAGAGGATAAGACTGCCGACCTGACTGCTGTCCAGAAGGCCATCACTGTCTCCTCAAGCAAGAGGGTAAGACTGCCGACCTGACCGCTGTCCAGAAGCCATCATTGTCTCCTCAAGCAAGAGGGTAAGACTGCCGACCTGACCGCTGTCCAGAAGGCCATCATTGTCTCCTCAAGCAAGAGGATAAGACTGCCGACCTGACTGCTGTCCAGAAGGCCATCATTGTCTCCTCAAGCAAGAGGGTAAGACTGCCGACCTGACCGCTGTCCAGAAGGCCATCATTGACCCCTCAAGCAAGAGGATAAGACTGCCGACCTGACTGCTGTCCAGAAGGCCATCACTGTCTCCTCAAGCAAGAGGATAAGACTGCCGACCTGACTGCTGTCCAGAAGGCCATCACTGTCTCCTCAAGCAAGAGGATAAGACTGCCGACCTGACTGCTGTCCAGAAGGCCATCACTGTCTCCTCAAGCAAGAGGATAAGACTGCCGACCTGACCGCTGTCCAGAAGGCCATCACTGACCCCTCAAGCAAGAGGGTAAGACTGCCGACCTGACCGCTGTCCAGAAGGCCATCACTGTCTCCTCAAGCAAGAGGGTAAGACTGCCGACCTGACCGCTGTCCAGAAGGCCATCACTGTCTCCTCAAGCAAGAGGGTAAGACTGCCGACCTGACTGCTGTCCAGAAGGCCATCACTGTCTCCTCAAGCAAGAGGGTAAGACTGCCGACCTGACCGCTGTCCAGAAGGCCATCACTGACCCCTCAAGCAAGAGGATAAGACTGCCGACCTGACCGCTGTCCAGAAGGCCATCACTGACCCCTCAAGCAAGAGGATAAGACTGCCGACCTGACCGCTGTCCAGAAGCCATCATTGTCTCCTCAAGCAAGAGGGTAAGACTGCCGACCTGACCGCTGTCCAGAAGCCATCATTGTCTCCTCAAGCAAGAGGGTAAGACTGCCGACCTGACCGCTGTCCAGAAGGCCATCACTGTCTCCTCAAGCAAGAGGGTAAGACTGCCGACCTGACCGCTGTCCAGAAGCCATCATTGTCTCCTCAAGCAAGAGGGTAAGACTGCCGACCTGACCGCTGTCCAGAAGCCATCATTGTCTCCTCAAGCAAGAGGGTAAGACTGCCGACCTGACCGCTGTCCAGAAGGCCATCACTGACCCCTCAAGCAAGAGGATAAGACTGACGACCTGACCGCTGTCCAGAAGGCCATCATTGTCTCCTCAAGCAAGAGGGTAAGACTGCCGACCTGACTGCTGTCCAGAAGGCCATCACTGACCCCTCAAGCAAGAGGATAAGACTGCCGACCTGACCGCTGTCCAGAAGCCATCATTGTCTCCTCAAGCAAGAGGGTAAGACTGCCGACCTGACCGCTGTCCAGAAGGCCATCACTGTCTCCTCAAGCAAGAGGGTAAGACTGCCGACCTGACCGCTGTCCAGAAGGCCATCACTGACCCCTCAAGCAAGAGGATAAGACTGCCGACCTGACCGCTGTCCAGAAGCCATCATTGTCTCCTCAAGCAAGAGGGTAAGACTGCCGACCTGACCGCTGTCCAGAAGGCCATCACTGACCCCTCAAGCAAGAGGATAAGACTGACGACCTGACCGCTGTCCAGAAGGCCATCATTGTCTCCTCAAGCAAGAGGGTAAGACTGCCGACCTGACTGCTGTCCAGAAGGCCATCACTGACCCCTCAAGCAAGAGGATAAGACTGCCGACCTGACCGCTGTCCAGAAGGCCATCACTGTCTCCTCAAGCAAGAGGATAAGACTGCCGACCTGACTGCTGTCCAGAAGCCATCATTGTCTCCTCAAGCAAGAGGGTAAGACTGCCGACCTGACCGCTGTCCAGAAGGCCATCACTGACCCCTCAAGCAAGAGGATAAGACTGACGACCTGACCGCTGTCCAGAAGGCCATCATTGTCTCCTCAAGCAAGAGGGTAAGACTGCCGACCTGACTGCTGTCCAGAAGGCCATCACTGACCCCTCAAGCAAGAGGATAAGACTGCCGACCTGACCGCTGTCCAGAAGGCCATCACTGTCTCCTCAAGCAAGAGGGTAAGACTGCCGACCTGACCGCTGTCCAGAAGGCCATCACTGACCCCTCAAGCAAGAGGATAAGACTGCCGACCTGACCGCTGTCCAGAAGGCCATCATTGGGGGACCTGCGAAAGCAGTGGACTGAGTCTGGAGTAGAAACATCCAGAGCCCCCGTGCACAGGCGTGTGCAGGAAATGGGCTATCGGTGCCGCATTCACCAGGTCAAGACACTTTTGAACCAGAAATGGGCAGAAGCGCTGGACCTGGGCTACAAAAAAAGCAGCACTGGACTGTTGCTCAGGGGTCCAAAGTACTGTTTTCGGATGAAAGCAAATTTTGCATGTCATTCAGAAATCAAGGTGCCAGAGTCTGGAGGAAGAATGGGGAGAAGGAAATGCCAAAATGCCTGAAGTCCAGTGTCAAGTACCCACAGTCAGTGATGGTCTGGGGCACCATGTCAGCTGATGGTGTTGGTCCACTGTGTTTTACCAAGGGCAGGGTCAATGCAGCTGTTATCAGGAGATTTTGGAGCACTTCATGCTTCCATCTGCTGAAAAGCTCTATGGAGATGAAGATTTCATTTTTCAGCATGACCTGGCACCTGCTCACAATGCCAAAACCACTGGTAAAGGGTTCACTGACCATGGTATTACTGTGCTCAATTGGCCTGCCAACTCTCCTGACCTGAACCCCATAGAGAATCTGGGGGATAATGTGAAGAGAAGGTTGAGAGACGCAAACCCCAACACTCGGGATGAGCTTAAGGCCGCTATCGAAGTATCCTGGGCCTCCAACACTCTGGATGAGCTTAAGGCCGCTATCGAAGCATCCTGGGCCTCCAACACTCGGGATGAGCTTAAGGCCGCTATCGAAGCATCCTGGGCCTCCAACACTCGGGATGAGCTTAAGGCCGCTATCGAAGTATCCTGGGCCTCCAACACTCGGGATGAGCTTAAGGCCGCTATCGAAGCCTCCTGGGCCTCCAACACTCGGGATGAGCTTAAGGCCGCTATCGAAGTATCCTGGGCCTCCAACACTCGGGATGAGCTTAAGGCCGCTATCGAAGTATCCTGGGCCTCCAACACTCGGGATGAGCTTAAGGCCGCTATCGAAGCCTCCTGGGCCTCCAACACTCGGGATGAGCTTAAGGCCGCTATCGAAGTATCCTGGGCCTCCAACACTCGGGATGAGCTTAAGGCCGCTATCGAAGCCTCCTGGGCCTCCAACACTCTGGATGAGCTTAAGGCCGCTATCGAAGCATCCTGGGCCTCCAACACTCGGGATGAGCTTAAGGCCGCTATCGAAGCATCCTGGGCCTCCAACACTCGGGATGAGCTTAAGGCCGCTATCGAAGCCTCCTGGGCCTCCAACACTCGGGATGAGCTTAAGGCCGCTATCGAAGCCTCCTGGGCCTCCAACACTCGGGATGAGCTTAAGGCCGCTATCGAAGTATCCTGGGCCTCCAACACTCGGGATGAGCTTAAGGCCGCTATCGAAGCCTCCTGGGCCTCCAACACTCGGGATGAGCTTAAGGCCGCTATCGAAGTATCCTGGGCCTCCAACACTCGGGATGAGCTTAAGGCCGCTATCGAAGTATCCTGGGCCGCCAACACTCGGGATGAGCTTAAGGCCGCTATCGAAGCCTCCTGGGCCTCCAACACTCGGGATGAGCTTAAGGCCGCTATCGAAGTATCCTGGGCCTCCAACACTCGGGATGAGCTTAAGGCCGCTATCGAAGCCTCCTGGGCCTCCAACACTCTGGATGAGCTTAAGGCCGCTATCGAAGCATCCTGGGCCTCCAACACTCGGGATGAGCTTAAGGCCGCTATCGAAGCATCCTGGGCCTCCAACACTCGGGATGAGCTTAAGGCCGCTATCGAAGCCTCCTGGGCCTCCAACACTCGGGATGAGCTTAAGGCCGCTATCGAAGCCTCCTGGGCCTCCAACACTCGGGATGAGCTTAAGGCCGCTATCGAAGTATCCTGGGCCTCCAACACTCGGGATGAGCTTAAGGCCGCTATCGAAGCCTCCTGGGCCTCCAACACTCGGGATGAGCTTAAGGCCGCTATCAAAGTATCCTGGGCCTCCAACACTCGGGATGAGCTTAAGGCCGCTATCGAAGCCTCCTGGGCCTCCAACACTCGGGATGAGCTTAAGGCCGCTATCGAAGCATCCTGGGCCTCAAACACTCGGGATGAGCTTAAGGCCGCTATCGAAGCCTCCTGGGCCTCCATAACACCTCAGCAGTGCCACGCCGCATTGAAGCAGTCATTTCTGCAAAAGGATTCCTGACCAAGTATTGAGGGCAGAACTGAACATCACTATTTGAAGGTTGACTTTTTTTGTATTAAAAACACTTTTGTTTTATTGGTCAGATGAAATATGCTAATTTTTTGAGATAGGAATTTTGGGTTTTCATTAGCTGTATGCCAAAATCATCAGTATTAAAACAATAAAAGACCTGAAATATTTCAGTTGAGTGCAATGAATCTAAAATATATGAAAGTTTAATTTTTATCATTACATTATGGAAAATAATGAACTTTAGCACAATATGAAAATTTTTTGAGAAGGACCTGTACATACAAATCAGTGAGAGCATTCAAGATAGTTTTTCCATCATTTGTTATAAATTGTCCAAACTAATAAAATCAACAGCAGAAACCAAAAATTATACCTAATGCAAGAATGAGAAGCCATTAAAAAGTCCAATGATATCGAACATTTACAGGTTGAAAAATTTGCCCTAGCACAGCCCCATAGCCAATAAAGTTATAGGCATCGGAATATGGTAATGCAAAGCAATTTTTAAAAGTGTATTTTTTTAAAAAGTAGTAAAACATAAGAAAAACTCCATAAATTGAATTAAATATCCCTGTAAGCGTACTGACCCGAGAATAAAGACACGTCAGTTTTACCGCAAAAATAATCTTTTTACATTATGTTTAAAAAAACGAAGATGGGTCTAGAAGATGGAGCGCAGAGTAATGTAAAAGGAGGCGGATGGGTCGAGAAGATGGAGTGCAGAGTAATGTAAAAGGAGGAGGATGGGTCTAGAATGAGGAGCGCAGAGTAATGTAAAAGGAGGAGGATGGGTCTAGAATGAGGAGCGCAGAGTAATGTAAAAGGAGGAGGAGGGTCTAGAATGAGGAGCACAGAGTAATGTAGATGACAGGATGGGTCTAGAAGATGGAGCGCAGAGTAATGTAGATGACAGGATGGGTCTAGAAGATGGAGCGCAGAGTAATGTAGATGACAGGACGAGTCTAGAAGATTGAGCGCAGAGTAACGTAGATGACAGAGGACGAGTCTAGAAGATTGAGCGCAGAGTAATGTAGATGACAGGATGGGTCTAGAAGATGGAGCGCACAGTAATGTAGATGACAAAGGACGGGTCTAGAAGATGGAGCGCAGAGTAATGTAGATGACAGGATGGGTGTAGAAGATGGAGCGCAGAGTAATGTAGATGACAGGATGGGTCTAGAAGATGGAGCGCACAGTAATGTAGATGACAAAGGACGGGTCTAGAAGATGGAGCGCAGAGTAATGTAGATGACAGGACGAGTCTAGAAGATGGAGCGCAGAGTAATGTAGATGACAGGACGGGTCTAGAAGATGGAGTGCAGAGTAATGTAGATGACAGGATGAGTCTAGAAGATGGAGCGCAGAGTAATGTAGATGACAAGAGGAATCTAGAAGATGGAGCGCAGAGTAATGTAGATGACAAGATGGGTCTAGAAGATGGGGCGCAGAGTAATGTAGATGACAAGATGGGTCTAGAAGATGGAGCGCAGAGTAATGTAGATGACAGGATAGGTCTAGAAGATGGAGCGCAGAGTAATGTAGACGACAGGACGGGTCTAGAAGATGGAGCGCAGAGTAATGTAGATGACAGAGGACAAGTCTAGAAGATGGAGCGCAGAGTAATGTAGATGACAGGACGGGTCTAGAAGATGGAGCGCTGAGTAATGTAGATGATAGGACGGGTCTAGAAGATGGAGCGCAGAGTAATGTAGATGACAGGATGGGTCTAGAATATGGAGCGCAGAGTAATGTAGATGACAGGACGAGTCTAGAAGATGGAGCGCAGAGTAATGTAGATGACAGGACGGGTCTAGAAGATGGAGCGCAGAGTAATGTAGAGGACAGGACGGGTCTAGAAGATGGAGCGCAGAGTAATGTAGATGACAGGACGGGTCTAGAAGATGGAGCGCAGAGTAATGTAAATGACAGGATGAGTCTAGAAGATTGAGCGCAGAGTAATGTTGATGACAGAGGACGAGTCTAAAAGATGGAGCGCAGAGTAATGTAGATGACAGGACGGGTCTAGAAGATTGAGCGCAGAGTAATGTAGATGACAGGACGAGTCTAAAAGATGGAGCGCAGAGTAATGTAGATGACAGAGGACGAGTCTAGAAGATGGAGCGCAGAGTAATGTAGATGACAGGACGGGTCTAGAAGATGGAGCGCAGAGTAATGTAGATGACAGGATGAGTCAAAGATGGAGCACAGAGTAATGTAGATGTCAGAGGACTGGTCTAGAAGATGGAGCGCAGAGTAATGTTGATGACAGAGGACGAGTCTAAAAGATGGAGCGCAGAGTAATGTAGATGACAGAATGAGTCTAGAAGATGGAGCGCAGAGTAATGTAGATGACAGAGGACGAGTCTAGAAGATGGAGCGCAGAGTAATGTAGATGACAGGATGGGTCTAGAAGATGGAGTGCAGAGTTATGTAGATGACAGAGGACGAGTCTAGAACATGGAGCGCAGAGTAATGTAGATGACAGAGGACGGGTCTAGAAGATGGAGCGCAGAGTAATATAGATGACAGGACGGGTCTAGAAGATGGAGCGCAGAGTAATGTAGATGACAGGACAAGTCTAGAAGATGGAGCGCAGAGTAATGTAGATGACAGGAAGGGTCTAGAAGATGGAGCGCAGAGTAATGTAGATGACAGAGGACGAGTCTAGAAGATGGAGCACAGAGTAATGTAGATGACAGAGGACAAGTCTAGAAGATGGAGCGCAGAGTAATGTAGATGACAGGATGGGTCTAGAAGATGGAGCGCAGAGTAATGTAGAGGACAGGACGGGTCTAGAAGATGGAGCGCAGAGTAATGTAGATGACAGGACGGGTCTAGAAGATGAAGCGCAGAGTAATGTAGATGACAGAGGACAAGTCTAGAAGATGGAGCGCAGAGTAATGTAGATGACAGGATGGGTCTAGAAGATGGAGCGCAGAGTAATGTAGAGGACAGGACGGGTCTAGAAGATGGAGCGCAGAGTAATGTAGATGACAGGATGAGTCTAGAAGATGGAGCGCAGAGTAATGTAGATGACAGGATGGGTCTAGAAGATGGAGCGCAGAGTAATGTAGATGACAGGACGGGTCTAGAAGATGGAGCGCAGAGTAATGTAGAGGACAGGACGGGTCTAGAAGATGGAGCGCAGAGTAATGTAGATGACAGGACGGGTCTAGAAGATGAAGCGCAGAGTAATGTAGATGACAGGACGGGTCTAGAAGATGGAGCGCAGAGTAATGTAGATGACAGGAAGGGTCTAGAAGATGGAGCGCAGAGTAATGTAGATGACAGAGGAAGAGTCTAGAAGATTGAGCGCAGAGTAATGTAGATGACAGGATGGGTCTAGAAGATGGAGCGCAGAGTAATGTAGATGACAGGATAGGTCTAGAAGATGGAGCGCAGAGTAATGTAGACGACAGGACGGGTCTAGAAGATGGAGCGCAGAGTAATGTAGATGACAGAGGAAGAGTCTAGAAGATTGAGCGCAGAGTAATGTAGATGACAGGATGGGTCTAGAAGATGGAGCGCAGAGTAATGTAGATGACAGGATGGGTCTAGAATATGGAGCGCAGAGTAATGTAGATGACAGGACGAGTCTAGAAGATGGAGCGCAGAGTAATGTAGATGACAGGACGGGTCTAGAAGATGGAGCGCAGAGTAATGTAGATGACAGGACGAGTCTAGAAGATGGAGCGCAGAGTAATGTAAATGACAGGATGAGTCTAGAAGATTGAGCGCAGAGTAATGTTGATGACAGAGGACGAGTCTAAAAGATGGAGCGCAGAGTAATGTAGATGACAGGATGAGTCTAGAAGATTGAGCGCAGAGTAATGTTGATGACAGAGGACGAGTCTAAAAGATTGAGCGCAGAGTAATGTAGATGACAGGACGAGTCTAAAAGATGGAGCGCAGAGTAATGTAGATGACAGAGGACGAGTCTAGAAGATGGAGCGCAGAGTAATGTAGATGACAGGACGGGTCTAGAAGATGGAGCGCAGAGTAATGTAGATGACAGGATGAGTCGAAGATGGAGTGCAGAGTAATGTAGATGACAGGATGAGTCAAAGATGGAGCACAGAGTAATGTAGATGTCAGAGGACTGGTCTAGAAGATGGAGCGCAGAGTAATGTAGATGTCAGGATGGGTCTAGAAGATGGGGCGCAGAGTAATGTTGATGACAGAGGACGAGTCTAAAAGATGGAGCGCAGAGTAATGTAGATGACAGAATGAGTGTAGAAGATGGAGCGCAGAGTAATGTAGATGACAGAGGACAAGTCTAGAAGATGGAGCGCAGAGTAATGTAGATGACAGAGGACGAGTCTAGAAGATGGTGCGCAGAGTAATGTAGATGACAGAGGACGAGTCTAGAACATGGAGCGCAGAGTAATGTAGATGACAGAGGACGGGTCTAGAAGATGGAGCGCAGAGTAATGTAGATGACAGGATGGGTCTAGAAGATGGAGCGCAGAGTAATGTAGATGACAGAGGACGAGTCTAGAAGATGGAGCACAGAGTAATGTAGATGACAGAGGACAAGTCTAGAAGATGGAGCGCAGAGTAATGTAGATGACAGGATGGGTCTAGAAGATGGAGCGCTGAGTAATGTAGATGATAGGACGGGCCTAGAAGATGGAGCGCAGAGTAATGTAGATGACAGGATGGGTCTAGAAGATGGAGCGCTGAGTAATGTAGATGATAGGACGGGCCTAGAAGATGGAGCGCAGAGTAATGTAGATGACAGGATGGGTCTAGAATATGGAGCGCAGAGTAATGAAGATGACAGGACGAGTCTAGAAGATGGAGCGCAGAGTAATGTAGATGACAGGACGGGTCTAGAAGATGGAGCGCAGAGTAATGTAGAGGACAGGAAGGGTCTAGAAGATGGAGCGCAGAGTAATGTAGATGACAGAATGAGTCTAGAAGATGGAGCGCAGAGTAATGTAGATGACAGGACGGGTCTAGAAGATGAAGCGCAGAGTAATGTAGATGACAGGACGGGTCTAGAAGATGGAGCGCAGAGTAATGTAAATGACAGGATGAGTCTAGAAGATTGAGCGCAGAGTAATGTAGATGACAGAGGACGAGTCTAGAACATGGAGCGCAGAGTAATGTAGATGACAGAGGACGGGTCTAGAAGATGGAGCGCAGAGTAATGTAGATGACAGGATGGGTCTAGAAGATGGAGCGCAGAGTAATGTAGATGACAGGATGGGTCTAGAACATGGAGCGCAGAGTAATGTAGATGACAGAGGACGGGTCTAGAAGATGGAGCGCAGAGTAATATAGATGACAGGACGGGTCTAGAAGATGGAGCGCAGAGTAATGTAGATGACAGAATGGGTCTAGAAGATGGAGCGCAGAGTAATGTAGATGACAGGATGGGTCTAGAAGATGGAGCGCAGAGTAATGTAGATGACAGGACGGGTCTAGAAGATGGAGCGCAGAGTAATGTAGATGACAGGATGGGTCTAGAAGATGTAGCGCAGAGTAGTGTAGATGACAGGACGGGTCTAGAAGATGGAGCGCAGAGTAATGTAGATGACAGGACGGGTCTAGAAGATGGAGCGCAGAGTAATGTAGATGTCAGAGGACTGGTCTAGAAGATGGAGCGCAGTGTAATGTAGATGACAGGATGGGTCTAGAAGATGGGGCGCAGAGTAATGTTGATGACAGAGGACGAGTCTAAAAGATGGAGCGCAGAGTAATGTAGATGACAGAATGAGTCTAGAAGATGGAGCGCAGAGTAATGTAGATGACAGAGGACGAGTCTAGAAGATGGAGCGCAGAGTAATGTAGATGACAGAGGACGAGTCTAGAAGATGGAGCGCAGAGTAATGTAGATGACAGAATGAGTCTAGAAGATGGAGCGCAGAGTAATGTAGATGACAGAGGACGAGTCTAGAAGATGGAGCGCAGAGTAATGTAGATGACAGAGGACGAGTTTAGAACATGGAGCGCAGAGTAATGTAGATGACAGAGGACGGGTCTAGAAGATGGAGCGCAGAGTAATGTAGATGACAGGATGGGTCTAGAAGATGGAGCGCAGAGTAATGTAGATGACAGAGGACGAGTCTAGAAGATGGAGCACAGAGTAATGTAGATGACAGGATGGGTCTAGAATATGGAGCGCAGAGTAATGTAGATGACAGGACGAGTCTAGAAGATGGAGCGCAGAGTAATGTAGATGACAGGACGGGTCTAGAAGATGGAGCGCAGAGTAATGTAGAGGACAGGAAGGGTCTAGAAGATGGAGCGCAGAGTAATGTCGATGACAGAATGAGTCTAGAAGATGGAGCGCAGAGTAATGTAGATGACAGGACGAGTCTAGAAGATGAAGCGCAGAGTAATGTAGATGACAGGACGGGTCTAGAAGATGGAGCGCAGAGTAATGTAGAGGACAGGACGGGTCTAGAAGATGGAGCGCAGAGTAATGTAAATGACAGGATGAGTCCAGAAGATTGAGCGCAGAGTAGTGTTGATGACAGAGGACGAGTCTAAAAGATGGAGCGCAGAGTAATGTAGATGACAGGACGGGTCTAGAAGATGGAGCGCAGAGTAATGTAGATGACAGGATGGGTCTAGAAGATGGAGCGCAGAGTAATGTAGATGACAGGACGGGTCTAGAAGATGGAGCGCAGAGTAATGTAGATGACAGGACGGGTCTAGAAGATTGAGCGCAGAGTAATGTAGATGACAGGATGGGTCTAGAAGATGGAGCGCAGAGTAATGTAGATGACAGGACGAGTCTAAAAGATGGAGCGCAGAGTAATGTAGATGACAGAGGACGAGTCTAGAAGATGGAGCGCAGAGTAATGTAGATGACAGGACGGGTCTAGAAGATGGAGCGCAGAGTAATGTAGATGACAGAGGACGGGTCTAGAAGATGGAGCGCAGAGTAATATAGATGACAGGACGGGTCTAGAAGATGGAGCGCAGAGTAATGTAGATGACAGGACAAGTCTAGAAGATGGAGCGCAGAGTAATGTAGATGACAGGATGGGTCTAGAAGATGGAGCGCTGAGTAATGTAGATGATAGGACGGGTCTAGAAGATGGAGCGCAGAGTAATGTAGATGACAGGATGGGTCTAGAATATGGAGCGCAGAGTAATGTAGATGACAGGACGAGTCTAGAAGATGGAGCGCAGAGTAATGTAGATGACAGGACGGGTCTAGAAGATGGAGCGCAGAGTAATGTAGAGGACAGGAAGGGTCTAGAAGATGGAGCGCAGAGTAATGTAGATGACAGAATGAGTCTAGAAGATGGAGCGCAGAGTAATGTAGATGACAGGACGGGTCTAGAAGATGAAGCGCAGAGTAATGTAGATGACAGGATGGGTCTAGAAGATGGAGCGCAGAGTAATGTAGATGACAGGACGGGTCTAGAAGATGGAGCGCAGAGTAATGTAAATGACAGGATGGGTCTAGAAGATGGAGCGCAGAGTAATGTAGATGACAGGACGGGTCTAGAAGATGGAGCGCAGAGTAATGTAAATGACAGGATGAGTCTAGAAGATTGAGCGCAGAGTAATGTAGATGACAGAGGACGAGTCTAGAAGATGGAGCGCAGAGTAATGTAGATGACAGGACTGGTCTAGAAGATGGAGCGCAGAGTAATGTAGATGTCAGGATGGGTCTAGAAGATGGAGCGCAGAGTAATGTAGATGTCAGGATGGGTCTAGAAGATGGAGCGCAGTGTAATGTAGATGACAGGACGAGTCTAGAAGATGGAGCGCAGAGTAATGTAGATGACAGGACGGGTCTAGAAGATGGAGCGCAGAGTAATGTAGATGACAGGATGAGTCAAAGATGGAGCGCAGAGTAATGTAGATGACAGAGGACTGGTCTAGAAGATGGAGCGCAGAGTAATGTAGATGACAGAGGACGAGTCTAGAAGATGGGGCGCAGAGTAATGTAGATGACAGAGGACGAGTCTAAAAGATGGAGCGCAGAGTAATGTAGATGACAGAATGAGTCTAGAAGATGGAGCGCAGAGTAATGTAGATGACAGGACGAGTCTAGAAGATGGGGCGCAGAGTAATGTAGATGACAGAGGACGAGTCTAAAAGATGGAGCGCAGAGTAATGTAGATGACAGAATGAGTCTAGAAGATGGAGCGCGGAGTAATGTAGATGACAGAGGACGAGTCTAGAACATGGAGCGCAGAGTAATGTAGATGACAGAGGACGGGTCTAGAAGATGGAGCGCAGAGTAATGTAGATGACAGGATGGGTCTAGAAGATGGAGCGCAGAGTAATGTAGATGACAGGATGGGTCTAGAACATGGAGCGCAGAGTAATGTAGATGACAGAGGACGGGTCTAGAAGATGGAGCGCAGAGTAATGTAGATGACAGGACGGGTCTAGAAGATGGAGCGCAGAGTAATGTAGATGACAGGACGAGTCTAGAAGATGGAGCGCAGAGTAATGTAGATGACAGGATGGGTCTAGAAGATGGAGCGCAGAGTAATGTAGATGACAGGATGAGTCTAGAAGATGGAGCGCAGAGTAATGTAGATGACAGGACGGGTCTAGAAGATGGAGCACAGAGTAATGTAGATGACAGGATGGGTCTAGAAGATTGAGCGCAGAGTAATGTAGATGACAGGACGGGTCTAAAAGATGACAGGACGGGTCTAGAAGATGGAGCGCAGAGTAATGTAGATGACAGGACGGGTCTAGAAGATGGAGCGCAGAGTAATGTAGATGACAGGACGGGTCTAGAAGATGGAGCGCAGAGTAATGTAGATGACAGGATGGGTCTAGAAGATGGAGCGCAGAGTAATGTAGATGACAGGACGGGTCTAGAAGATGGAGCGCAGAGTAATGTAGATGTCAGAGGACGGGTCTAGAAGATGGAGCGCAGAGTAATGTAGATGACAGGATGGGTCTAGAAGATGGAGCGCAGAGTAATGTAGAGGACAGGACGGGTCTAGAAGATGGAGCGCAGAGTAATGTAGATGACAGGATGGGTCTAGAAGATGGAGCGCAGAGTAATGTAGATGACAGGACGGGTCTAGAAGATGGAGCGCAGAGTAATGTAGATGTCAGAGGACGGGTCTAGAAGATGAAGCGCAGAGTAATGTAGATGACAGGACGGGTCTAGAAGATGGAGCGCAGAGTAATGTAGATGACAGGATGGGTCTAGAAGATGGAGCGCAGAGTAATGTAGATGACAGGACGGGTCTAGAAGATGGAGCGCAGAGTAATGTAGATGACAGGACGGGTCTAGAAGATGGAGCGCAGAGTAATGTAGATGACAGGATGGGTCTAGAAGATGGAGCGCAGAGTAATGTAGATGACAGGATGGGTTTAGAAGATGGAGCGCAGTGTAATGTAGATGACAGGATGGGTCTAGAAGATGGAGCGCAGAGTAATGTAGATGACAGGATGGGTCTAGAATATGGAGCGCAGAGTAATGTAGACGACAGGACGGGTCTAGAAGATGGAGCGCAGAGTAATGTAGATGACAGAGGACAAGTCTAGAAGATGGAGCGCAGAGTAATGTAGATGACAGAGGACAAGTTTAGAAGATGTAGCGCAGAGTAATGTAGATGACAGGATGGGTTTAGAAGATGGAGCGCAGTGTAATGTAGATGACAGGACGGGTCTAGAAGATGGAGCGCAGAGTAATGTAGATGACAGAGGACAAGTCTAGAAGATGTAGCGCAGAGTAATGTAGATGACAGGATGGGTTTAGAAGATGGAGCGCAGTGTAATGTAGATGACAGGATGGGTCTAGAATATGGAGCGCAGAGTAATGTAGACGACAGGATGGGTCTAGAAGATTGAGCGCAGAGTAATGTAGATGACAGAGGACAAGTCTAGAAGATGGAGCGCAGAGTAATGTAGATGACAGGACGGGTCTAGAAGATGGAGCGCTGAGTAATGTAGATGACAGGACGGGTCTAGAAGATGGAGCGCAGAGTAATGTAGTTGACAGGACGGGTCTAGAATATGGAGCGCAGAGTAATGTAGATGACAGGACGGGTCTAGAAGATGGAGCGCAGAGTAATGTAGATGACAGGACGGGTCTAGAAGATGGAGCGCAGAGTAATGTAGATGACAGGACGGGTCTAGAAGATGGAGCGCAGAGTAATGTAGATGACAGGACGGGTCTAGAAGATGGAGTGCAGAGTAATGTAGATGACAGGACGGGTCTAGAAGATGGAGCGCAGAGTAATGTAGATGACAGGACGGGTCTAGAAGAGGGAGTGCAGAGTAATGTAGATGACAGGACGGGTCTAGAAGATGGAGCGCAGAGTAATATAGAAGACAGGATGGGGCTAGAAGATGGAGCGCAGAGTAATGTAGATGACAGGACGGGTCTAGAAGATGGAGCGCTGAGTAATGTAGATGACAGGATGAGTCTAGAAGATGGAGCGCAGAGTAATGTAGATGACAGGATGGGGCTAGAAGATGGAGTGCAGAGTAATGTAGATGACAGAGGACGAGTCTAGAAGGAGTAAGACGACATGGACTCCTTAGGCTTATTGATGTCCTTTCAGTCTGATCCCACAGAAGCTAAAATTGGTGAATAAATGAGAGCAGGTCAGGACAGCAAGATGTCAGATCACAGGGTACCGCAGAATGGGGTGTATTGGGCTTCAGCCACAGACTCACAGAGCTCACCCCTGTCCACGGCCAATGAGGATGGGGGCATCAGTCCTGGGGTGAAGCCTGATCTGATGGATGACGTTCTCCATCATGTGAATGGCCGGGTGCGTCACCTGGGGAAGAGGTGGCACCAGGATGCATGATGGGAAGAAGACAAGCTGATGGGTGATGTTCTGCTGGGGACCTTGTGCCCTGGGATCATGTGATGTTACTGTGACCTTTACCACCTACCTGATCATTGTACAGTCCACGTCCTCCATCTGATTGAGCGTCTATATGATGTGCTGGAAAAACCAGTCCATGTAGGGGCCACACTGCACTGCGCAGGATTAAATACAATGTTCCTGGTTAATATCCCTATGGCAGATACCACGGGGCGCCCGGAGATTTGAGGGGTCACAGCTATGTTTTGTGGTGTGGGGGGGACAGTATTAGGCAGGTTCTCTGTGTACAATGACCTTTTCTCTGAGGGGTTGGGCCTTGACTATCATCAGTTTACAATGACTCACGCACACCCCCGTGGGAAACTCCACGTTTAGAAGTCATCACTCAAAAACCACTGCAGTTTTGTTCATTCATGGACCGGCAGAGGGAGGAAATGATCACAGGCAGCTCTTCATACCAGCCATACAGTAAGGATTACTTGTTATCTGCGACTGTGTGGAGTGAGAGATCTACTGTGTGCGGAGTAGGAGATCTACTGTGTGTGGAGTGTATGAGAGATCAACTGTGTGGAGTGTATGAGAGATCAACTGTGACTGTGCAGAGTGTATAAGAGCTCTACTGTGTGCAGTGTATAAGAGATTTACTGTGTGCGGAGTGAGGGATCTACTGTGTGCGGAGTGAGAGATCTACTGTGTGCGGAGTGAGAGATCTACTGTGTGGAGTGTATGAAAGATCTACTGTGTGCGGAGTGAGAGATCTACTGTGTGGAGTGTATGAGAGATCTACTGTGTGCTGAGTGAGAGCTCTACTGTGCAGAGTGTATAAGAGATCAACTGTGACTGTGCGGAGTGTATAGGAGATCAACTGTGACTGTGCGGAGTGTATGAGAGATCAACTGTGACTGTGTGTGGAGTGTATAGGAGATCAACTGTGACTGTGCGGAGTGTATAGGAGATCAACTGTGACTGTGCAGAGTGTATAAGAGATCAACTGTGACTGTGTGTGGAGTGTATAAGTTACATTTGATCACTAAGTGATCACTAAGACCCTAAATTTACCACCCATCAAATGATATCTAAAATATAACTTTTATTCCTTGCCATAAACATTAAAATTTAAAGTGGATTTGTCTCCGGTAGAAATTATAATCAATGCATGATATTACATGCTATTGTATATATGTCTGCATTGCTGTGGCTGCAGCCCACAAGCAACATTACTGGGACTCCACTCTATATTAAAAACTGTCACACACTACCCCCCCCCCCGACGTTTCACCACACCTGTGGCTTTATCAAGGGCTATGGGGTCAAGACAAATCCACTTTAAATTTTAATGTTTATGGCAAGGAATAAAAGTTATATTTTAGATATCATTTGATGGGTGGTAAATTTAGGGTCTTAGTGATCACTTAGTGATCAAATGTAAATAAATTGAGGATAATAACCCTCCACCCATAGGTCCGGTATTTTGAAGTTGGAGTGTATAAGAGCTCTTCTGTGTGCTGTGTATAAGAGATTTATTGTGTGCGGAGTGAGGGATCTACTGTGTGGGGAGTGAGGGATCTACTGTGTGCGGAGTGTATGAGAGATCTGTGACTGTGCGGAGTGTATAAGAGATCTACTGTGTTCAGTGTGTAAGAGATTTACTGTATGCGGAATGAGAGATCTACTGTGTGCGGAGTGTATGAGAGATCAACTGTGACTGTGCAGAGTGCATAAGAGATCTGTGTGCAGTGTATAAGAGATTTACTGTGTGCGGAGTGAGGGATCTACTGTGTGCAGAGTGAGGGATCTGTGTGCAGAGTGAGGGATCTACTGTGTGCAGAGTGAGGGATCTGTGTGCGGAGTGAAAGATCTGTGAACAGAGTGAAAGATCTACTGTGTGTGGAGTGAAAGATCTACTGTGTGCGGAGTGAAAGATTTACTGTGTGCAGACAGAGATCTACTGTGCTGAGAGAGATCTGTGTGCGGAGTGAGAGATCCGCTGTGTGTGGAGGGAGAGATCTACTGTGTGCTGAGGGAGAGATCTACTGTGTGCTGAGGGAGAGATCTACTGTGTGCTGAGTGAGATCTACTGTGTGCTGAGAGATCTACTGTGTGCTGAGTGAGATCTACTGTGTGCTGAGAGATCTACTGTGTGCTGAGATCTACTGTGTGCTGAGTGAGCTCTACTGTGTGCTGAGTGAGATCTACTGTGTGCTGAGTGAGCTCTACTGTGTGCTGAGTGAGCTCTACTGTGTGCTGAGAGATCTACTGTGTGCTGAGTGAGATCTACTGTGGGCTGAGTGAGATCTACTGTGTGCGGAGTGAGAGATCTACTGTGCGGAGTGTATGAGAGATCAACTGTGACTGTGCAGAATGTATAAAAGACCAACTGTGACTGTGAAGAGTGTATGAGAGATCAACTGTGACGGTGCAGAATGTATAAGAGATCAACTGTGACTGTGCGGAGTGTATGAGAGATCTACAGTGACTGTGCGGAGTGTATGAGAGATCTACAGTGACTGTGCGGAGTGTATGAGATCTACAGTGACTGTGCGTAGTGTATGAGAGATCTACAGTGACTGTGCAGAGTGTATGAGATCTACAGTGACTGTGTGGAGTGTATGAGAGATCTACAGTGACTGTGCAGAGGATATGAGAGATCTACAGTGACTGTGCAGAGTGTATGAGAGATCTACAGTGACTGTGCGGAGTGTATGAGAGATCTACAGTGACTGTGCATAGGGTATGAGAGATCTACAGTGACTGTGCAGAGTGTATGAGATCTACAATGACTGTGCGGAGTGTATGAGATCTACAGTGACTGTGCGGAGTGTATGAGAGATCTACAGTGACTGTGCGGAGTGTATGAGAGATCTACAGTGACTGTGCAGAGTGTATGAGAGATCTACAGTGACTGTGCGGAGTGTATGAGATCTACAGTGACTGTGCGGAGTGTATGAGATCTACAGTGACTTTGCAGAATGTATGAGAGATCTACAGTGACTGTGCGGAGTGTATGAGATCTACAGTGACTGTGCAGAATGTATGAGAGATCTACAGTGACTGTGCGGAGTGTATGAGATCTACAGTGACTGTGCAGAGTGTATGAGAGATCTACAGTGACTGTGCGGAGTGTATGAGAGATCTACAGTGACTGTGCGGAGTGTATGAGATCTACAGTGACTGTGCAGAGTGTATGAGAGATCTACAGTGACTGTGCGAAGTGTATGAGAGATCTACAGTGACTGTGCGGAGTGTATTAGATCTACAATGACTGTACAGAGGGTATGAGAGATCTACAGTGACTGTGCGGAGTGTATGAGAGATCTACAGTGACTGTGCAGAGTGTATGAGAGATCTACAGTGACTGTGCGGAGTGTATGAGAGATCTACAGTGACTGTGCGGAGTGTATGAGATCTACAGTGACTGTGCGGAGTGTATGAGAGATCTACAGTGACTGTGCGGAGTGTATGAGATCTACAGTGACTGTGCGGAGTGTATGAGATCTACAGTGACTGTGCAGAGTGTATGAGAGATCTACAGTGACTGTGCGGAGTGTATGAGAGATCTACAGTGACTGTGCGGAGTGTATGAGAGATCTACAGTGACTGTGCGGAGTGTATGAGATCTACAGTGACTGTGCAGAGTGTATGAGAGATCTACAGTGACTGTGCGGAGTGTATGAGATCTACAGTGACTGTGCGGAGTGTATGAGAGATCTACAGTGACTGTGCGGAGTGTATGAGAGATCTACAGTGACTGTGCAGAGTGTATTAGATCTACAATGACTGTACAGAGGGTATGAGAGATCTACAGTGACTGTGCGGAGTGTATGAGAGATCTACAGTGACTGTGCGGAGTGTATTAGATCTACAATGACTGTACAGAGGGTATGAGAGATCTACAGTGACTGTGCAGAGTGTATTAGATCTACAATGACTGTACAGAGGGTATGAGAGATCTACAGTGACTGTGCGGAGTGTATGAGAGATCTACAGTGACTGTGCGGAGTGTATTAGATCTACAATGACTGTACAGAGGGTATGAGAGATCTACAGTGACTGTGCGGAGTGTATGAGAGATCTACAGTGACTGTGCAGAGTGTATGAGAGATCTACAGTGACTGTGCGGAGTGTATGAGAGATCTACAGTGACTGTGCGGAGTGTATGAGATCTACAGTGACTGTGCGGAGTGTATGAGAGATCTACAGTGACTGTGCGGAGTGTATGAGATCTACAGTGACTGTGCAGAGTGTATGAGAGATCTACAGTGACTGTGCGGAGTGTATGAGATCTACAGTGACTGTGCAGAGTGTATGAGAGATCTACAGTGACTGTGCGGAGTGTATGAGAGATCTACAGTGACTGTGCGGAGTGTATGAGATCTACAGTGACTGTGCGGAGTGTATGAGATCTACAGTGACTGTGCAGAATGTATGAGAGATCTACAGTGACTGTGCGGAGTGTATGAGATCTACAGTGACTGTGCAGAATGTATGAGAGATCTACAGTGACTGTGCGGAGTGTATGAGATCTACAGTGACTGTGCAGAGTGTATGAGAGATCTACAGTGACTGTGCGGAGTGTATGAGAGATCTACAGTGACTGTGCGGAGTGTATGAGATCTACAGTGACTGTGCAGAGTGTATGAGAGATCTACAGTGACTGTGCGAAGTGTATGAGAGATCTACAGTGACTGTGCGGAGTGTATTAGATCTACAATGACTGTACAGAGGGTATGAGAGATCTACAGTGACTGTGCGGAGTGTATGAGAGATCTACAGTGACTGCAGAGTGTATGAGAGATCTACAGTGACTGTGCGGAGTGTATGAGAGATCTACAGTGACTGTGCGGAGTGTATGAGATCTACAGTGACTGTGCAGAGTGTATGAGAGATCTACAGTGACTGTGCGGAGTGTATGAGAGATCTACAGTGACTGTGCGGAGTGTATGAGATCTACAGTGACTGTGCAGAGTGTATGAGAGATCTACAGTGACTGTGCGGAGTGTATGAGATCTACAGTGACTGTGCGGAGTGTATGAGAGATCTACAGTGACTGTGCGGAGTGTATGAGAGATCTACAGTGACTGTGCAGAGTGTATTAGATCTACAATGACTGTACAGAGGGTATGAGAGATCTACAGTGACTGTGCGGAGTGTATGAGAGATCTACAGTGACTGTGCGGAGTGTATTAGATCTACAATGACTGTACAGAGGGTATGAGAGATCTACAGTGACTGTGCAGAGTGTATTAGATCTACAATGACTGTACAGAGGGTATGAGAGATCTACAGTGACTGTGCGGAGTGTATGAGAGATCTACAGTGACTGTGCGGAGTGTATTAGATCTACAATGACTGTACAGAGGGTATGAGAGATCTACAGTGACTGTGCGGAGTGTATGAGAGATCTACAGTGACTGTGCAGAGTGTATGAGAGATCTACAGTGACTGTGCGGAGTGTATGAGAGATCTACAGTGACTGTGCGGAGTGTATGAGATCTACAGTGACTGTGCGGAGTGTATGAGAGATCTACAGTGACTGTGCGGAGTGTATGAGATCTACAGTGACTGTGCAGAGTGTATGAGAGATCTACAGTGACTGTGCGGAGTGTATGAGATCTACAGTGACTGTGCAGAGTGTATGAGAGATCTACAGTGACTGTGCGGAGTGTATGAGAGATCTACAGTGACTGTGCGGAGTGTATGAGATCTACAGTGACTGTGCGGAGTGTATGAGATCTACAGTGACTGTGCAGAATGTATGAGAGATCTACAGTGACTGTGCGGAGTGTATGAGATCTACAGTGACTGTGCAGAATGTATGAGAGATCTACAGTGACTGTGCGGAGTGTATGAGATCTACAGTGACTGTGCAGAGTGTATGAGAGATCTACAGTGACTGTGCGGAGTGTATGAGAGATCTACAGTGACTGTGCGGAGTGTATGAGATCTACAGTGACTGTGCAGAGTGTATGAGAGATCTACAGTGACTGTGCGAAGTGTATGAGAGATCTACAGTGACTGTGCGGAGTGTATTAGATCTACAATGACTGTACAGAGGGTATGAGAGATCTACAGTGACTGTGCGGAGTGTATGAGAGATCTACAGTGACTGCAGAGTGTATGAGAGATCTACAGTGACTGTGCGGAGTGTATGAGAGATCTACAGTGACTGTGCGGAGTGTATGAGATCTACAGTGACTGTGCAGAGTGTATGAGAGATCTACAGTGACTGTGCGGAGTGTATGAGAGATCTACAGTGACTGTGCGGAGTGTATGAGATCTACAGTGACTGTGCGGAGTGTATGAGAGATCTACAGTGACTGTGCGGAGTGTATGAGATCTACAGTGACTGTGCAGAGTGTATGAGAGATCTACAGTGACTGTGCGGAGTGTATGAGATCTACAGTGACTGTGCGGAGTGTATGAGAGATCTACAGTGACTGTGCGGAGTGTATGAGAGATCTACAGTGACTGTGCAGAGTGTATTAGATCTACAATGACTGTACAGAGGGTATGAGAGATCTACAGTGACTGTGCGGAGTGTATGAGAGATCTACAGTGACTGTGCGGAGTGTATTAGATCTACAATGACTGTACAGAGGGTATGAGAGATCTACAGTGACTGTGCGGAGTGTATGAGAGATCTACAGTGACTGTGCAGAGTGTATGAGAGATCTACAGTGACTGTGCGGAGTGTATGAGAGATCTACAGTGACTGTGCGGAGTGTATGAGATCTACAGTGACTGTGCGGAGTGTATGAGAGATCTACAGTGACTGTGCGGAGTGTATGAGATCTACAGTGACTGTGCAGAGTGTATGAGAGATCTACAGTGACTGTGCGGAGTGTATGAGATCTACAGTGACTGTGCGGAGTGTATGAGAGATCTACAGTGACTGTGCGGAGTGTATGAGATCTACAGTGACTGTGCAGAGTGTATGAGAGATCTACAGTGACTGTGCGGAGTGTATGAGATCTACAGTGACTGTGCAGAGTGTATGAGAGATCTACAGTGACTGTGCGGAGTGTATGAGATCTACAGTGACTGTGCAGAGTGTATGAGAGATCTACAGTGACTGTGCGGAGTGTATGAGAGATCTACAGTGACTGTGCGGAGTGTATGAGATCTACAGTGACTGTGCGGAGTGTATGAGATCTACAGTGACTGTGCAGAATGTATGAGAGATCTACAGTGACTGTGCGGAGTGTATGAGATCTACAATGACTGTGCAGAATGTATGAGAGATCTACAGTGACTGTGCGGAGTGTATGAGATCTACAGTGACTGTGCAGAGTGTATGAGAGATCTACAGTGACTGTGCGGAGTGTATGAGAGATCTACAGTGACTGTGCGGAGTGTATGAGATCTACAGTGACTGTGCAGAGTGTATGAGAGATCTACAGTGACTGTGCAGAGTGTATGAGAGATCTACAGTGACTGTGCGGAGTGTATGAGAGATCTACAGTGACTGTGCGGAGTGTATGAGATCTACAGTGACTGTGCGGAGTGTATGAGAGATCTACAGTGACTGTGCGGAGTGTATGAGATCTACAGTGACTGTGCAGAGTGTATGAGAGATCTACAGTGACTGTGCGGAGTGTATGAGATCTACAGTGACTGTGCGGAGTGTATGAGAGATCTACAGTGACTGTGCGGAGTGTATGAGATCTACAGTGACTGTGCAGAGTGTATGAGAGATCTACAGTGACTGTGCGGAGTGTATGAGATCTACAGTGACTGTGCAGAGTGTATGAGAGATCTACAGTGACTGTGCGGAGTGTATGAGATCTACAGTGACTGTGCAGAGTGTATGAGAGATCTACAGTGACTGTGCGGAGTGTATGAGAGATCTACAGTGACTGTGCGGAGTGTATGAGATCTACAGTGACTGTGCGGAGTGTATGAGATCTACAGTGACTGTGCAGAATGTATGAGAGATCTACAGTGACTGTGCGGAGTGTATGAGATCTACAGTGACTGTGCAGAATGTATGAGAGATCTACAGTGACTGTGCGGAGTGTATGAGATCTACAGTGACTGTGCAGAGTGTATGAGAGATCTACAGTGACTGTGCGGAGTGTATGAGAGATCTACAGTGACTGTGCGGAGTGTATGAGATCTACAGTGACTGTGCAGAGTGTATGAGAGATCTACAGTGACTGTGCGAAGTGTATGAGAGATCTACAGTGACTGTGCGGAGTGTATTAGATCTACAATGACTGTACAGAGGGTATGAGAGATCTACAGTGACTGTGCGGAGTGTATGAGAGATCTACAGTGACTGCAGAGTGTATGAGAGATCTACAGTGACTGTGCGGAGTGTATGAGAGATCTACAGTGACTGTGCGGAGTGTATGAGATCTACAGTGACTGTGCAGAGTGTATGAGAGATCTACAGTGACTGTGCGGAGTGTATGAGAGATCTACAGTGACTGTGCGGAGTGTATGAGATCTACAGTGACTGTGCGGAGTGTATGAGAGATCTACAGTGACTGTGCGGAGTGTATGAGATCTACAGTGACTGTGCAGAGTGTATGAGAGATCTACAGTGACTGTGCGGAGTGTATGAGATCTACAGTGACTGTGCGGAGTGTATGAGAGATCTACAGTGACTGTGCGGAGTGTATGAGAGATCTACAGTGACTGTGCAGAGTGTATTAGATCTACAATGACTGTACAGAGGGTATGAGAGATCTACAGTGACTGTGCGGAGTGTATGAGAGATCTACAGTGACTGTGCGGAGTGTATTAGATCTACAATGACTGTACAGAGGGTATGAGAGATCTACAGTGACTGTGCGGAGTGTATGAGAGATCTACAGTGACTGTGCAGAGTGTATGAGAGATCTACAGTGACTGTGCGGAGTGTATGAGAGATCTACAGTGACTGTGCGGAGTGTATGAGATCTACAGTGACTGTGCGGAGTGTATGAGAGATCTACAGTGACTGTGCGGAGTGTATGAGATCTACAGTGACTGTGCAGAGTGTATGAGAGATCTACAGTGACTGTGCGGAGTGTATGAGATCTACAGTGACTGTGCGGAGTGTATGAGAGATCTACAGTGACTGTGCGGAGTGTATGAGATCTACAGTGACTGTGCGGAGTGTATGAGATCTACAGTGACTCTGCAGAGTGTATGAGAGATCTACAGTGACTGTGCGAAGTGTATGAGAGATCTACAGTGACTGTGCGGAGTGTATGAGAGATCTACAGTGACTGTGCGGAGTGTATTAGATCTACAATGACTGTACAGAGGGTATGAGAGATCTACAGTGACTGTGCGGAGTGTATGAGAGATCTACAGTGACTGTGCAGAGTGTATGAGAGATCTACAGTGACTGTGCGGAGTGTATGAGAGATCTACAGTGACTGTGCGGAGTGTATGAGATCTACAGTGACTGTGCGGAGTGTATGAGAGATCTACAGTGACTGTGCGGAGTGTATGAGATCTACAGTGACTGTGCAGAGTGTATGAGAGATCTACAGTGACTGTGCGGAGTGTATGAGATCTACAGTGACTGTGCGGAGTGTATGAGAGATCTACAGTGACTGTGCGGAGTGTATGAGATCTACAGTGACTGTGCGGAGTGTATGAGATCTACAGTGACTCTGCAGAGTGTATGAGAGATCTACAGTGATTGTGCGAAGTGTATGAGAGATCTACAGTGACTGTGCGAAGTGTATGAGAGATCTACAGTGACTGTGCGGAGTGTATGAGAGATCTACAGTGACTGTGCGGAGTGTATTAGATCTACAATGACTGTACAGAGGGTATGAGAGATCTACAGTGACTGTGCGGAGTGTATGAGATCTACAGTGACTGTGCGGAGTGTATGAGATCTACAGTGACTCTGCGGAGTGTATGAGAGATCTACAGTGACTGTGCAGAGTGTATGAGATCTACAGTGACTGTGCGGAGTGTATGAGAGATCTACAGTGACTGTGCGGAGTGTATGAGATCTACAGTGACTGTGCGGAGTGTATGAGATCTACAGTGACTCTGCAGAGTGTATGAGAGATCTACAGTGACTGTGCGAAGTGTATGAGAGATCTACAGTGACTGTGCGGAGTGTATGAGAGATCTACAGTGACTGTGCGGAGTGTATTAGATCTACAATGACTGTACAGAGGGTATGAGAGATCTACAGTGACTGTGCGGAGTGTATGAGAGATCTACAGTGACTGTGCGGAGTGTATGAGAGATCTACAGTGACTGTGCGGAGTGTATGAGAGATCTACAGTGACTGTGCGGAGTGTATGAGATCTACAGTGACTGTGCGGAGTGTATGAGAGATCTACAGTGACTGTGCGGAGTGTATGAGATCTACAGTGACTGTGCAGAGTGTATGAGAGATCTACAGTGACTGTGCGGAGTGTATGAGATCTACAGTGACTGTGCGGAGTGTATGAGAGATCTACAGTGACTGTGCGGAGTGTATGAGATCTACAGTGACTGTGCGGAGTGTATGAGATCTACAGTGACTCTGCAGAGTGTATGAGAGATCTACAGTGACTGTGCGAAGTGTATGAGAGATCTACAGTGACTGTGCGAAGTGTATGAGAGATCTACAGTGACTGTGCGGAGTGTATGAGAGATCTACAGTGACTGTGCGGAGTGTATTAGATCTACAATGACTGTACAGAGGGTATGAGAGATCTACAGTGACTGTGCGGAGTGTATGAGATCTACAGTGACTGTGCGGAGTGTATGAGATCTACAGTGACTCTGCAGAGTGTATGAGAGATCTACAGTGACTGTGCGAAGTGTATGAGAGATCTACAGTGACTGTGCGAAGTGTATGAGAGATCTACAGTGACTGTGCGGAGTGTATGAGAGATCTACAGTGACTGTGCGGAGTGTATTAGATCTACAATGACTGTACAGAGGGTATGAGAGATCTACAGTGACTGTGCGGAGTGTATGAGATCTACAGTGACTGTGCGGAGTGTATGAGATCTACAGTGACTCTGCGGAGTGTATGAGAGATCTACAGTGACTGTGCAGAGTGTATGAGATCTACAGTGACTGTGCGGAGTGTATGAGAGATCTACAGTGACTGTGCGGAGTGTATGAGAGATCTACAGTGACTGCTGATTATCTCCTATCAGAGAAAATCCTCTGTGCATTAAATAATTTTGTCTTAAACCAACAAAAAGTATTATATAAGTGATACAATTATTATTGTTATTATTATTGAAGTGATACAACTATTATAGTTATTATTATTGAAGTGATACAATTATTATTGTTATTATTATTGAAGTGATACAATTATTATAGTTATTATTGTTATTGAAGTGATACAATTATTATTATTGTTATTAATTTTGAAGTGATACAATTATTATTATTGATATTATTATTGAAGTGATACAGTTATTATAGTTATTATTATTGAAGTGATACAGTTATTATTGTTATTCATTTTGAAGTGATACAATTATTATTATTGTTATTATTATTGAAGTGATACAATTGTTATTATTATTATTATTATTATTATTATTAGATACTATTATTGTATAATTGGCTAATTAGAAAAATATTGACAAGCTATGGGAGCACAGGGCCCTGTATAAGTTAAGTTTACACATGATTGAATGAGAGAATGTTATACCAGGACATACAGTATATACACAGAGGGCAAGAAAGGTGACGTTCTGGGAGTGCTCTACCTACAATAGATGTCACCATAGAGTGAGCACCACCAATACAGTGAGTGTCAGCTTCTTCAGGAGGTGCTGGTGGTACCACTAATACAGTTAGGGTCAGCTTCTGGAAGGGCAGGTGGTACCACCAATACAGTTAGGGTCAGCTTCTTCAGGAAGGGCTGGTGGCACCACTAATACAGTTAGGGTCAGCTTCTGGAAGGGCAGGTGGTACCACCAATACAGTTAGGGTCAGCTTCTTCAGGAAGGGCTGGTGGCACCACTAATACAGTTAGGGTCAGCTTCTTCAGGAAGGGCTGGTGTCACCAACTGTACAGTGAGGGTCAGCTTCTTCAAGAAGGGCTGGTAGCACCACTAATACAGGGAGGGTCAGCTTCTTCAAGAAGGGCTGGTGGCATCACCAATATAGTGAGGGTCAGCTTCTTCAGGAGGGGCTGGTAGCACCACTAATACAGTGAGGGTCAGCTTCTTCAGGAAGGGCTGGTGGTACCACAAATACAGTGAGGGTCAGCTTCTTCAGGAAGGGATGGTGGCACCACCAATACAGTGAGGGTCAGCTTCTTCAGGAAGGGCTGGTGGCACCAACTATACAGTGAGTGTCAGCTTCAGGAAGGGCTGGTGGTACCACCAATACAGTGAGGGTCAACTTCTTCAGGAGGGGCTGGTGGAACCACTAATACAGTGAGGGTCAGCTTCTTCAGGAGGGGCTGGTGACACCACTAATACAGTGAGGATCAGCTTCTTCAGGAAGGGCTGGTGACACCACCAATACAGTGAGGGTCAGCTTCTTCAGGAAGGGCTGGTGACACCACCAATGTAGTGATGGTCAGCTTCAGGAAGGGCAGGTGTTACCACCAATACAGTGAGGGTCAGCTTCTTCAGGAGGGGCTGGTGGCACCACCAATACAGTGAGGGTCAGCTACTGGAAGGGCAGGTGGTACCACCAATACAGTGAGGGTCAGCTTCTTCAGGAGGGGCTGGTGGTACCACTAATACAGTGAGGGTCAGCTTCTTCAGGAGGGGCTAGAGGCACCACTAATACAGTGAGGGTCAGCTTCTTCAGGAGGGGCTGGTGACACCACCAATACAGTGAGGGTCAGCTTCTTCAGTAGACGCTGGTGGTACCACTAATACAGTGAGGGTCAGCTTCTTCAGGAGGTGCTGGTGGTACCACTAATACAGTGAGGGTCAGCTTCTTCAGGAGGGGCTGGTGGTACCACTAATACAGTGAGGGTCAGCTTCTTCAGGAGGGGCTGGTGGTACCACTAATACAGTGAGGGTCAGCTTCTTCAGGAGGGGCTGGTGGTACCACTAATACAGTGAGGGTCAGCTTCTTCAGGAGGGGCTGGTGGTACCACTAATACAGTGAGGATCAGCTTCTTCAGGAGGGGCTGGTGGTACCACTAATACAGTGAGGGTCAGCTTCTTCAGGAGGGGCTGGTGGTACCACTAATACAGTGAGGGTCAGCTTCTTCAGGAGGGGCTGGTGGTACCACTAATACAGTGAGGGTCAGCTTCTTCAGGAGGGGCTGGTGGTACCACTAATACAGTGAGGTCAGCTTCTTCAGGAGGGGCTGTTGATGTGGTCACTGCAACAGAGATGCTTTGAGAAGATCTACTCTGGACACCAGAGGTTAAAGGGGTATTCCTCTGGAAATCATTTTTTTTAAAATCAACTGGTGGCAGAAAGTTAAACAGATTTGTAAATTACTTTTATTAAGGAATTATAATCCTTCCTGTACTTATCAGCTTTTAGAATTTTATTTTCAGTCTGACCACAGTGCTCTCTACTGACACCTCTGTCCATTTTAGGAACTGTCCAGAGTAGGAGCAATTCCCCAGAGCAAACTTATCCTGCTCTGGACAGTTCCTAAAATGGACAGGGGGGTCAGCAGAGAGCACTGTTGTCAGACGGAAAGGAAATTCAAAAAGAAAAGAACTTCCTGTGGAGCATACAACCGCTGATAAGTACAGGAAGGATTAAGATTTTTTAACAGAAGTCATTTACAAATCTGTTAAACTTTCTGGCACAGGGGGAGTACCCCTTTAAATCTTTTAGAGAAGACTGCTGATGACCACAGTGTAGTCTGATTATATTAGCAGTGACTACAGCTTACACCCGCTCAGTAATGGTTCCTATTAGCAGTGACTACAGCTTACACCCGCTCAGTAATGGTTCCTATGAGCAGCGACTACAGCTTACACCCGCTCAGTAATGGTTCCTATGAGCAGCGACTACAGCTTACACCCGCTCAGTAATGGTTCCTATGAGCAGCGACTACAGCTTACACCCGCTCAGTAATGGTTCCTATTAGTAGCGACTACAGCTTACACTTGCTCAGTAATGGTTCCTATTAGCAGCGACTGCAGCTTACAACCGCTCAGTAATGGTTCCTATTAGCAGCGATTACAGCTTACACCCGCTCAGTAATGGTTCCTATTAGCAGCGATTACAGCTTACACCCGCTCAGTAATGGTTCCTATTAGCAGCGATTACAGCTTACACCCGCTCAGTAAAGGTTCCTATGAGCAGCAACTACAGCTTACAACCGCTCAGTAATGGTTCCTATTAGCAGCGACTACAGCTTACACCTGCTCAGTAATGGTTCCTATGAGCAGCAACTACAGCTTACACCTGCTCAGTATTGGTTCCTATTAGCAGCGACTACAGCTTACACCCGCTCAGTAATGGTTCCTATGAACAGCTACTACAGCTTACACCCGCTCAGTGATGGTTCCTATGAGCGACTACAGCTTAAACCTGCTCAGTAATGGTTCCTATTAGCAGCGACTACAGCTTACACCCGCTCAGTAATGGTTCCTATAAGCAGAGACTACAGCTTACACCCACTCAGTAATGGTTACTATAAGCAGAGACTACAGCTTACACCCGCTCAGTGATGGTTCCTATGAGCGACTACAGCTTATACCTGCTCAGTAATGGTTCCTATTAGCAGTGACTACAGCTTACACCCGCTCAGTAATGGTTCCTATGAGCTGCAACTACAGCTTACACCTGCTCAGTAATGGTTCCTATAAGCAGAGACTACAGCTTACACCCGCTCAATAATGGTTCCTATGAGAAGCGACTACAGCTTACACCTGCTCAGTAATGGTTCTTATGAGCAGCGACTACAGCTTACACCTGATCAGTGATGGTTCCTATGAGCAGCGACTACAGCTTACACCCGCTAAGTAATGGTTCCTATTAGCAGCGACTACAGCTTACACCCGCTCATTAATGGTTCATATAAGCAGAGACTACAGCTTACACGCGCTCAGTAATGGTTCTTATGAGCAGCGACTACTGCTTACACCTGCTCAGTAATGGTTCCCATTAGCAGCGACTACAGCTTACACCCGCTCAGTAATGGTTCCTATTAGCAGCGACTACAGCTTACACCCACTCAGTAATGGTTCCTATCAGCAGAGACTACAGCTTACACCCGCTCAGTAATGGTTCCTATGAGCGACTACAGCTTACACCCGCTCAATAATGGTTCCTATGAGCAGTGACTACAGCTTACACCCGCTCAGTAATGGTTCCTATGAGCAGCGAATACAGCTTACACCCGCTCAGTAATGGTTCCTATGAGCAGCGACTACAGCTTACACCCGCTAAGTAATGGTTCCTATTAGCAGCGACTACAGCTTAAACCTGCTCAGTAATGGTTCCTATTAGCAGCGACTACAGCTTACACCCACTCAGTAATGGTTCCTATAAGCAGAGACTACAGCTTACACCCACTCAGTAATGGTTACTATAAGCAGAGACTACAGCTTACACCCGCTCAGTGATGGTTCCTATGAGCGACTACAGCTTATACCTGCTCAGTAATGGTTCCTATTAGCAGTGACTACAGCTTACACCCGCTCAGTAATGATTCCTATGAGCTGCAACTACAGCTTACACCCACTCAGTAATGGTTCCTATCAGCAGAGACTACAGCTTACACCCGCTCAGTAATGGTTCCTATGAGCGACTACAGCTTACACCCGCTCAATAATGGTTCCTATGAGCAGCGACTACAGCTTACACCCGCTCAGTAATGGTTCCTATGAGCAGCGAATACAGCTTACACCCGCTCAGTAATGGTTCCTATGAGCAGCGACTACAGCTTACACCCGCTAAGTAATGGTTCCTATTAGCAGCGACTACAGCTTAAACCTGCTCAGTAATGGTTCCTATTAGCAGCGACTACAGCTTACACCCGCTCAGTAATGGTTCCTATAAGCAGAGACTACAGCTTACACCCACTCAGTAATGGTTACTATAAGCAGAGACTACAGCTTACACCCGCTCAGTGATGGTTCCTATGAGCAGCGACTACAGCTTATACCTGCTCAGTAATGGTTCCTATTAGCAACAACTAAAGCTTACACCCGCTCAGTAATGGTTCCTATTAGCAGCGACTACAGCTTACACCCGCTCAGTAATGGTTCAGTCGCTAGAGCAGAGGTCTGATCCTCCATCACCAGCACAGCTGAGGTTTGCTCCTTTGTGTAAGGAGACCACTAGTACACTGAAAGTCTGATCCTCAGGGATCGGCTCAGACAAGGGGCACGTGCTCTGAATGGTTAGAGAAGAGAAGCTGCTGCCAGACACCTCTATCGATATCCCCATGTGAGCAAACATTTGGCCAGATGAAATCCACCACCCCTGACCCTTCCTTCTCCAGATATCTGCTGGTAGAGTCGGGGGACCACCATACACATGAATGGTCGGCCGATCACCCACAACCAGCGAGTTCAGTCTACACTGGTAATTAGGTTTAACCCGAAAACGACCATGGATTTCTATGCTCGTCCAATGGCCGTTAACAGGATATGACACGTGCTCCCGACTCGAGCCCGCATCATATCGGCTGGCCCCCAGCTGATTCCTGTAGCTGGGGGCTGGCGTTAATAGCCGACATGCCAGCTATTAACCCTTTAGATCGCTGCTGTCAAAGTTGCCTGTATCCCGTCCCTGGTGGTCCAGTGGCATAACTCTCTTGCTGCAGTGGCTCCGGTGCTCAGAATGATAAAGCCTTGCAGGACTAGGCTTTATCAATCGAGCGCAGAGCACACAGATCAATGGGATTGTATGTAACTCCATTGATCTGTATAAGGAATCAAATGATTCTCACTAAAAGTCCCTAACGGGACTAAAAGTTTAAAAAAAAATAAAGTTGAAAAACACACATTAACTCCAAAGTGTAAATCACCCCCCCCCCCCCCTTTTCCCAAATTCCATATAAAAAATATATAACCATAATAAAAATAAACATATATGGTTTTGCCACGTGCGTAAATGTCCGAACCATAAAAATATATCATAAATTAAGCCGCACGGCCAATGGCGTTCACGCAAAAAAATTCCAGAGTCCAAAATAGCGTATTTTTGGTCACTTCTTACCATTAAAAAAGGAATAAAAATCAAATCAAAACAAAAATGGTACCCATTAAAACTTCATATGACGGTGCAAAAAATGAGCCCTCATACCGCCCCGTATGTGGAAAAATAAAAAAGTTATAGGGGTCAGAAGATGACAATTTTAAACGTATACATTTTCCTGCATGTAGTTATGATTTTTTCCAAAAGTGCGACAAAATCACCTATATAAGTAGGGGATCATTTTAATCGTATGAACCTACAAAATAAAGAGAAGGTGTCATTTTTACTGAAAAATGTACTACGTAGAAACAGAAGCTCCCAAAAGTTACAAAATGGTGTTTTTTCTTAAATTTTGTCGCACAATGATTTCTTTTTCCGTTTTTCCGTAGATATTTGGGTGAAATGACTGATGTCACTGCAAAGTAGAATTGGTGACGAAAAAAATAAGCCATAATATGGATTTTTAGGTGCAAAATTGAAAGGGTTATGATTTTTAAAAGGTAAGGAGGAAAAAACGAAAATGCAAAAAAAAAAAAAGAAAAACGCTATGTCCTTAAGGGGTTAAGGTGAATTGTCAGGAGATTTATATTATTAATATAAAAAGGAGATTGGGGGGCTCATACTAATAAATGTGAAAAAAATACATGCCGAGGTTTCTGCGTTACACGTAACCCACGTGTCAATAGTGGAAACAATAAAGGGAAATGAATACCGACCTCAAGGTATATATGTGTATGTGGAATGTAGTGAATAGCTGGGAAAGACAAGTAATATGAATATAGAAAGGAGTTAGAATAGGACTGGTTGTATATATAAGAGTATTTTATTAAATTGCGCAGAATAGTCCAAGCAGGGCTCTTCCTGTGGACTAGACGACAAACAGGTTGATGCAATGATAAGAGATCACAATGATAGGATTAAAAATAGATAAAAATTAAATAAAGAAAAATTCAAAAATAGTTAAAATAGTTATTGCATATAGCGCCACCTATTGGATTAGATAGGAATTATTAGTCTGTTTCTGGCCGTATCTCAGCAGACATTGGCCATAGATTTGTATAGCAAGTGTAACAGATAGTATAAAAGGCAACAGATAGTATAAAAGGTAACAAATAGTATAAAAGTGTAACAAATAGTATCAAGTGTAACAAATAGTATCAAGTGTAACAAATAGTATAAAAGTGTAACAGATAGTATCAAGTGTAACAAATAGTATAAAAGGTAACAAATAGTATCAAAGGTAACAGATAGTATCAAGTGTAACAAATAGTATCAAGTGTAACAAATAGTATCAAGTGTAACAAATAGTATCAAAGGTAACAAATAGTATCAAGTGTAACAAATAGTATCAAAGGTAACAAATAGTATCAAGTGTAACAGATAGTATCAAGTGTAACAAATAGTATAAAAGGTAACAGATAGTATAAAAGTGTAACAAATAGTATAAAAGGTAACAGATAGTATCAAGTGTAACAGATAGTATCAAGTGTAACAGATAGTATCAAGTGTAACAGATAGTATCAAGTGTAACAAATAGTATCAAGTGTAACAGATATCAAGTGTAACAGATAGTATCAAGTGTAACAGATATCAAGTGTAACAGATAGTATCAAGTGTAACAGATAGTATAAAAGGTAACAGATAGTATTATCTGTTACACTTGATACTATCTGTTACACTTGATACTATCTGTTACACTTGATACTATCTGTTACACTTTTATATGATTTGTTACACTTGATAATATCTGTTACACTTGATAATATCTGTTACACTTGATAATATCTGTTACACTTTTATACGATTTGTTACACTTGATAATATCTGTTACACTTGATAATATATGTTACACTTTTATACTATCTGTTACACTTTTATACTATCTGTTACACTTGATAATATCTGTTACCCTTGATAATATCTGTTACACTTGATACTATCTGTTACACTTTTATACTATCTGTTACACTTGATACTATCTGTTACACTTAATACTATCTGTTACACTTGATACTATCTGTTACACTTGATAATATCTATTACACTTGATACTATATGTTACCTTTTATACTATCTGTTACACTTGATACTATCTGTTACACTTGATACTATCTGTTACACTTGATAATATCTGTTACACTTTTATACGATTTGTTACACTTGATAATATCTGTTACACTTGATAATATATGTTACACTTTTATACTATCTGTTACACTTGATACTATCTGTTACACTTTTATACTATCTGTTACACTTGATACTATCTGTTACACTTGATAATATCTGTTACACTTGATAATATCTGTTACCCTTGATAATATCTGTTACACTTGATAATATCTGTTACACTTTTATACTATCTGTTACACTTGATACTATCTGTTACACTTAATACTATCTGTTACACTTGATAATATCTGTTACACTTGATAATATCTATTACACTTGATACTATATGTTACCTTTTATACTATCTGTTACACTTGATACTATCTGTTACACTTGATACTATCTGTTACACTTGATAATATCTGTTACACTTTTATACGATTTGTTACACTTGATAATATCTGTTACACTTGATAATATATGTTACACTTTTATACTATCTGTTACACTTGATACTATCTGTTACACTTTTATACTATCTGTTACACTTGATACTATCTGTTACACTTGATAATATCTGTTACACTTGATAATATCTGTTACACTTGATAATATCTGTTACACTTGATACTATCTGTTACCTTTTATACTATCTGTTACACTTGATAATATCTGTTACACTTTTATACTATTTGTTACACTTGATAATATCTTTTACACTTGATAATATCTGTTACACTTGATAATATTTGTTACACTTTTATACTATTTGTTACACTTGATACTATCTGTTACACTTTTATACTATCTGTTGCACTTGATAATATATGTTACACTTTTATACTATTTGTTACACTTGATAATATCTTTTACACTTGATACTATCTGTTACACTTGATAATATTTGTTACACTTTTATACTATTTGTTACACTTGATACTATCTGTTACACTTGATACTATCTGTTACCTTTTATACTATCTGTTATACTTGATACTATCTGTTACACTTGATACTATCTGTTACACTTTTATACTATATGTTACACTTTTATACTATTTGTTACACTTTTATACTATTTGTTACCTTTTATACTATTTGTTACACTTGATACCATCTGTTACACTTTTATACTATATGTTACACTTTTATACTATTTGTTACCTTTTATACTATTTGTTACACTTGATAATATCTGTTACCTTTTATACTATCTGTTACACTTGCTATACAAATCTATGGCCAATGTCTGCTGAGATACGGCCAGAAACAGACTAATAATTACTATCTAATCCAATAGGTGGCGCTATATGCAATAACTATTTTAACTATTTTTGAATGTATCTTTATTTCATTTTATTTTGATCTATTTTTAATCCTATCATTGTGATCTCTTATCATTGCATCAACCTGTTTGTCGTCTAGTCCACAGGAAGAGCCCTGCTTGGACTATTCTGCGCAATTTAATAAAATGCTCTTATATATACAACCAGTCCTATTCTAACTCCTTTCTATATTCATATTACTTGTCTTTCCCAGCTATTCACTACATTCCACATACACATATATACCTTGAGGTTTATATTCTTACTGAATCCTCCTGAATAGTCCTCACATAGTGGCGGTATATATTTCCGTATAACACTTACAGCGATGACATCACAGTTTCCTGTCCCTGAGGTCGGGGTCACAAATAACACCCAATACGTTTTTCCACAGCCCACGGCTGACATTTTATACGCCCAAAACTTGTGGTAACCGAGGAATTTACATCATGTCTGAGTGTCAGCGAATGTGTGATTTATACTGTATAGTGATGTATATGATGGAGCGGTGTGATAACTCAGGAAGGGCCACAGCAGCTACAGACATCACTCATACAGGAATCATTTATACAGATATCACTCATACAGGAATCATTTATACAGATATCACTCATACAGGAATCATTTATACAGATATCACTCATACAGGAATCATTTATACAGATATCACTCATACAGGAATCATTTATACAGATATCACTCATACAGGAATCATTTATACAGATATCACTCATACAGGAATCATTTATACAGATATCACTCATACAGGAATCATTTATACAAATATCACTCATACAGGAATCATTTATACAGATATCACTCATACAGGAATCATTTATACAGACATCACTCATACAGGAATCATTTATACAGATATCACTCATACAGGAATCATTTATACATATATCACTCATACAGGAATCATTTATACATATATCACTCATACAGGAATCATTTATACAGACATCACTCATACAGGAATCATTTATACAGATATCACTCATACAGGAATCATTTATACATATATCACTCATACAGGAATCATTTATACATATATCACTCATACAGGAATCATTTATACAGATATCACTCATACAGGAATCATTTATACAGATATCACTCATACAGGAATCATTTATACAGATATCACTCATACAGGAATCATTTATACAGATATCACTCATACAGGAATCATTTATACAGACATCACTCATACAGGAATCATTTATACAGACATCACTCATACAGGAATCATTTATACATATATCACTCATACAGGAATCATTTATACATATATCACTCATACAGGAATCATTTATACAGACATCACCCATACAGGAATCATTTATACATATATCATTCATACAGAAATCATTTATACAGATATCACTCATACAGGAATCATTTATACAGACATCACTCATACAGGAATCATTTATACAGACATCACCCATACAGGAATCATTTATACAGACATCACCCATACAGGAATCATTTATACAGACATCACCCATACAGGAATCATGTATACAGATATCACTCATACAGGAATCATTTATACATATATCATTCATACAGAAATCATTTATACAGACATCACCCATACAGGAATCATTTATACAGATATCACTCATACAGGAATCATTTATACAGATATCACTCATACAGGAATCATTTATACAGATATCACTCATACAGGAATCATTTATACAGATATCACTCATACAGGAATCATTTATACATATATCACTCATACAGGAATCATTTATACATACATCACTCATACAGGAATCATTTATACAGATATCACTCATACAGGAATCATTTATACAGATATCACTCATACAGGAATCATTTATACAGATATCACTCATACAGGAATCATTTATACAGACATCACTCATACAGGAATCATTTATACAGATATCACTCATACAGGAATCATTTATACAGATATCACTCATACAGGAATCATTTATACAGATATCACTCATACAGGAATCATTTATACAGATATCACTCATACAGGAATCATTTATACAGATATCACTCATACAGGAATCATTTATACATACATCACTCATACAGGAATCATTTATACAGATATCACTCATACAGGAATCATTTATACAGATATCACTCATACAGGAATCATTTATACAGATATCACTCATACAGGAATCATTTATACAGATATCACTCATACAGGAATCATTTATACATATATCACTCATACAGGAATCATTTATACATATATCACTCATACAGGAATCATTTATACAGACATCACTCATACAGGAATCATTTATACAGATATCACTCATACAGGAATCATTTATACAGACATCACTCATACAGGAATCATTTATACAGACATCACTCATACAGGAATCATTTATACAGATATCACTCATACAGGAATCATTTATACAGACATCACTCATACAGGAATCATTTATACAGACATCACTCATACAGGAATCATTTATACAGACATCACTCATACAGGAATCATTTATACAGACATCACTCATACAGGAATCATTTATACAGACATCACTCATACAGGAATCATTTATACAGACATCACTCATACAGAAATCATTTATACAGACATCACTCATACAGGAATCATTTATACAGACATCACCCATACAGGAATCATTTATACAGACATCACTCATACAGGAATCATTTATACAGACATCACTCATACAGGAATCATTTATACAGATATCACTCATACAGGAATCATTTATACAGATATCACTCATACAGGAATCATTTATACAGATATCACTCATACAGGAATCATTTATACAGACATCACTCATACAGAAATCATTTATACAGATATCACTCTTAGATATTCATACAGATATCACTGATACAGAAATCCTTTATACAGATATCACTCAAACAGATATCATTCATACAGATATCACTCGTACAGATATTCATACAGGTATCACTCATACAGATATCATTCATACAGAAATCATCCATACAGCCATCACTCATACAGAAATCATTCATACAGATATCACTCATACAGAAATCCTTTATACAGATATCACTCATACAGATATCACGCATACATATATCACTCATACAGATATCACTCATACAGAAATCCTTTATACAGATATCACTCATACAGATATCACTCATACAGATATCACTCATACAGAAATCCTTTATACAGATATTCATACAGATATCATTCATACAGATATCATTTATACAGATATTCATACAGATATCATTCATACAGATATCATTTATACAGATATCATTTATACAGATATTCATACAGATATTCATACAGATATCATTCATACAGATATCATTCATACAGATATCATTCATACAGATATCATTCATACAGATATCATTTATACAGATATTCATACAGATATCATTCATACAGATATAATACAGAAATCATTCATACAGAAATCATTTATACAGCCATCACTCTGAGGTGTGATGGAGGTTTGTCTGAGGTATGATGAAGGTTTGTCTGAGGTGTGATGGAGATTTGTCTGAGGTATGATGGAGGTTTGTCTGAGGTGTGATGGAGGTTTGTCTGAGGTGTGATGGAGGTTTGTCTGAGGTATGATGAAGGTTTGTCTGAGGTGTGATGGAGGTTTGTCTGAGGTGTGAGGGAGGTTTGTCTGAGGTGTGATGGAGGTTTGTCTGAGGTGTGATGGAGGTTTGTCTGAGGTATGATGAAGGTTTGTCTGAGGTGTGAGGGAGGTTTGTCTGAGGTGTGAGGGAGGTTTGTCTGAGGTGTGAGGGAGGTTTGTCTGAGGTGTGATGGAGGTTTGTCTGAGGTGTGAGGGAGGTTTGTCTGAGGTGTGAGGGAGGTTTGTCTGAGGTGTGAGGGAGGTTTGTCTGAGGTGTGAGGGAGGTTTGTCTGAGGTGTGAGGGAGGTTTGTCTGAGGTGTGAGGGAGGTTTTTCTGAGGTATGATGAAGGTTTGCCTGAGGTGTGATGCAGGTTTTTATAGATAGATATGAGATAGATATGAGATAGATAGATATGAGATAGATAGATATGAGGGAGATAGATAGATATGAGATAGATAGATATGAGGGAGATAGATAGATAGATAGATATGAGATAGATGATAGATATGAGATAGATAGATAGATAGATAGATAGATAGATATGAGATAGATGATAGCTATGAGATAGACATGAGATAGATGATAGATATGAGATAGATATGAGATAGATATGAGATAGATATGAGATATGAGATAGATAGATAGATAGATAGATATCAGATAGATAGATAGATAGATAGATAGATAGGAGATAGATCGATAGATATGAGATAGCTGATAGATATGAGATAGATAGATAGATATGAGATAGAGGATAGATATGAGATAGATATGAGATAGATATATAGAAAGATAGATATGAGATAGATAGATATGAGATAGATATGAGATATGAGATAGATAGATAGATAGATAGATATCAGATAGATAGATAGATAGATAGATAGATAGATAGGAGATAGATCGATAGATATGAGATAGCTGATAGATATGAGATAGATAGATAGATATGAGATAGAGGATAGATATGAGATAGATATGAGATAGATATATAGAAAGATAGATATGAGATAGATAGATAGATAGATAGATATGAGATAGATATGAGATAGATAGATAGATATGAGAGATAGATAGATAGATAGATAGATATAGATAGATATGAGATAGATAGATATGAGATATAAATAGAATGTAGATAGGTTTGGATATATGCTGTGAACTCATTAATTCTTTAGGCTGTTGAGAGAATTATAAGAATAGAAACTTTTATTTGATTTTGTGGTTTTGAGAAGAAATGTAGAGACAGAATTAGACATTTTGTGGTTGGAGCTGGGAGGCTCTGGATCTGTAGTGATGGCCTCTTCCCTTTGTTTTCATCCTCCTGGTCAGAAGTGTTTGTCATAAAATCCGCCAACATTTGGACAAAAATGCACCAAACTTTTGTCATATCCTATTAGTGCAAAGTGAATGTATGTAAATCTATGACACGCGTGAATGTTAAACATTTGGCGCAACCTTAATCCATGTAAAGTAAATTTACATTAAGGATTAGACGGGATAAAAAAATCTTTATTTCTTTTCATCTTATCATCCTATAAAATCTGGAGACATAATAACAAGTGTGAGTCATGTGATATAATATAATAACAAGTGTGAGTCATGTGATATAATAACAAGTGTGAGTCATGTGATATAATATAATAACAAGTGTGAGTCATGTGATATAATATAATTGTGAGTCATGTGATATAATATAATAACAAGTGTGAGTCATGTGATATAATAACAAGTGTGAGTCATGTGATATAATATAATAACAAGTGTGAGTCATGTGATATAATATAATATAAGTGTGAGTCATGTGATATAATATAATAACAAGTGTGAGTCATGTGATATAATATAATATAAGTGTGAGTCATGTGATATAATATAATAACAAGTGTGAGTCATGTGATATAATATAATATAAGTGTGAGTCATGTGATATAATATAATAACAAGTGTGAGTCATGTGATATAATAAAATAACAAGTGTGAGTCATGTGATATAATATAATAACAAGTGTGAGTCATGTGATATAATAACAAGTGTGAGTCATGTGATATAATATAATATAAGTGTGAGTCATGTGATATAATATAATAACAAGTGTGAGTCATGTGATATAATAAAATAACAAGTGTGAGTCATGTGATATAATATAATAACAAGTGTGAGTCATGTGATATAATAACAAGTGTGAGTCATGTGATATAATATAAGTGTAAGTCATGTGATATAATATAATATAAGTGTGAGTCATGTGATATAATAACAAGTGTGAGTCATGTGATATAATATAATATAAGTGTGAGTCATGTGATATAATATAATAACAAGTGTGAGTCATGTGATATAATATAATATAAGTGTGAGTCATGTGATATAATATAATAACAAGTGTGAGTCATGTGATATAATATAAGTGTGAGTCATGTGATATAATATAATAACAAGTGTGAGTCATGTGATATAATATAAGTGTGAGTCATGTGATATAATATAATATAAGTGTGAGTCATGTGATATAATATAATAACAAGTGTGAGTCATGTGATATAATATAATATAAGTGTGAGTCATGTGATATAATATAATATAAGTGTGAGTCATGTGATATAATATAATAACAAGTGTGAGTCAAGTGTTATAATATAAGTGTGAGTCATGTGATATAATATAATATAAGTGTGAGTCATGTGATATAATATAATAACAAGTGTGAGTCATGTGATATAATATAATATAAGTCTGAGTCATGTGATATAATATAATATAAGTGTGAATCATGTGATATAATATAATATAAGTGTGAGTCATGTGATATAATATAATATAAGTGTGAGTCATGTGATATAATATAAGTGTGAGTCATGTGATATAATATAAGTGTGAGTCATGTGATATAATATAAGTGTGAGTCATGTGATATAATAGAAGTGTGAGTCATGTGATATAATATAAGTGTGAGTCATGTGATATAATATAAGTGTGAGTCATGTGATATAATATAAGTGTGAGTCATGTGATATAATATAAGTGTGAGTCATGTGATATAATATAAGTGTGAGTCATGTGATATAATATAAGTGTGAGTCATGTGATATAATATAATATAAGTGTGAGTCATGTGATATAATATAATATAAGTGTGAGTCATGTGATATAATATAATATAAGTGTGAGTCATGTGATATAATATAAGTGTGAGTCATGTGATATAATATAAGTGTGAGTCATGTGATATAATATAATATAAGTGTGAGTCATGTGATATAATATAAGTGTGAGTCATGTGATATAATATAATATAAGTGTGAGTCATGTGATATAATATAAGTGTGAGTCATGTGATATAATATAAGTGTGAGTCATGTGATATAATATAAGTGTGAGTCATGTGATATAATAGAAGTGTGAGTCATGTGATATAATATAAGTGTGAGTCATGTGATATAATATAAGTGTGAGTCATGTGATATAATATAAGTGTGAGTCATGTGATATAATATAAGTGTGAGTCATGTGATATAATATAAGTGTGAGTCATGTGATATAATATAATATAAGTGTGAGTCATGTGATATAATACAAATCTTACTGACTGATAGGGGGTCAAATACTTATTTCACAATAAAATGTAAATCAATTCATGACTTTTGTGAATTTTATGTTGCTGATTAAATCGACCAATAATATTATAGACGGATCAATTATCTCTCGATGGCAAATAATATTTTCTCTCACTGTATCAGCCCCATTATCTGTCCTTATGATGCCCCATGGTCTGTCCTTATGATGCCCCATGGTCTGTCCTTATGATGCCCCATTATCTGCCCTTATGATGCCCCATGGTCTGTCCTTATGATGCCCCATGGTCTGTTCTTATGACGCCCCATTATCTGCCCTTATGATGCCCCATGGTCTGTCCTTATGATGCCCCATTATCTGCCCTTATGATGCCCCATGGTCTGTCCTTATGATGCCCCATTATCTGCCCTTATGATGCCCCATGGTCTGTTCTTATGATGCCCCATGGTCTGTCCTTATGATGCCCCATTATCTGCCCTTATGATGCCCCATTATCTGCCCTTATGATGCCCCATGGTCTGTCCTCATGATGCCCCATGGTCTGCCCTTATGATGCCCCATTATCTGCTCTTATGATGCCCCATTATCTGCCCTTATGATGCCCCATGGTCTGTTCTTATGATGCCCCATGGTCTGTCCTTATGATGCCCCATTATCTGCCCTTATGATGCCCCATTATCTGCCCTTATGATGCCCCATTATCTGCCCTTATGATGCCCCATGGTCTGTCCTTATGATGCCCCATTGTCTGTCCTTATGATGCCCCATGGTCTGTCCTTATGATGCCCCATGATCTGTCCTTATGATGCCCCATGGTCTGTCCTTATGATGCCCCATGGTCTGTCCTTATGATGCCCCATTATCTGTCCTTATGATGCCCCATGGTCTGTCCTTATGATGCCCCATGGTCTGTCCTTATGATGCCCCATGGTCTGTCCTTATGATGCCCCATGGTCTGTCCTTATGATGCCCCATGGTCTGTTCTTAAGATGCCCCATGGTCTGTCCTTATGATGCCCCATTATCTGCCCTTATGATGCCCCATGGTCTGTTCTTATGATGCCCCATGGTCTGTCCTAATGATGCCCCATTATCTGTCCTCATGATGCCCCATTATCTGCCCTTATGATGCCCCATGGTCTGTCCTTATGATGCCCCATGGTCTGTCCTTATGATGCCCCATTATCTGTCCTTATGATGCCCCATGGTCTGTCCTTATGATGCCCCATGGTCTGTCCTTATGATGCCCCATTATCTGTCCTTATGATGCCCCATGGTCTGTCCTTATGATGCCCCATTATCTGTTCTTATGATGCCCCATCATCTGTCCTTATGATTCCCCATGGTCTGTCCTTATGATGCCCCATGGTCTGTTCTTAAGATGCCCCATGGTCTGCCCTTATGATGCCCCATGGTCTGTCCTAATGATGCCCCATTATCTGTCCTTATGATGCCCCATTATCTGCCCTTATGATGCCCCATGGTCTGCCCTTATGATGCCCCATGGTCTGTCCTTATGATGCCCCATGGTCTGTCCTTATGATGCCCCATGGTCTGTCCTTATGATGCCCCATGGTCTGTCCTTATGATGCCCCATTATCTGTCCTTATGATGCCCCATGGTCTGCCCTTATGATGCCCCATGGTCTGTCCTTATGATGCCCCATTATCTGTCCTTATGATGCCCCATGGTCTGTCCTTATGATGCCCCATTATCTGCCCTTATGATGCCCCATAGTCTGTCCTTATGATGCCCCATTATCTGCCCTTATGATGCCCCATGGTCTGCCCTTATGATGCCCCATGGTTTGTCCTTATGATGCCCCATGGTCTGTCCTTATGATGCCCCATGGTCTGTCCTTATGATGCCCCATGATCTGTCCTTATGATGCCCCATGGTCTGTCCTTATGATGCCCCATGGTCTGTTCTTATGATGCCCCATTATCTGTTCTTATGATGCCCCATTATCTGTCCTTATGATGCCCCATTATCTGTCCTTATGATTCCCCATGGTCTGTCCTTATGATGCCCCATGGTCTGTCCTTATGATGCCCCATTGTCTGCCCTTATGATGCCCCATGGTCTGTTCTTATGATGCCCCATGGTCTGTCCATATGATGCCCCATGGTCTGTCCTTATGATGCCCCATTATCTGCCCTTATGATGCCCCATTATCTGCCCTTATGATGCCCCATGGTCTGTCCTTATGATGCCCCATTATCTGTCCTTATGATGCCCCATGGTCTGTCCTTATGATGCCCCATGGTCTGTCCTTATGATGCCCCATGGTCTGTCCTTATGATGCCCCATTATCTGCCCTTATGATGCCCCATGGTCTGTTCTTATGATGCCCCATTATCTGCCCTTATGATGCCCCATGGTCTGCCCTTATGATGCCCCATGGTCTGTCCTTATGATGCCCCATGGTCTGTCCTTATGACGCCCCATTATCTGCCCTTATGATTCCCCATGGTCTGCCCTTATGATGCCCCATGGTCTGTCCTTATGATGCCCCATTGTCTGCCCTTATGATGCCCCATGGTCTGTCCTAATGATGCCCCATGGTCTGCCCTTATGATGCCCCATGGTCTGTCCTAATGATGCCCCATGGTCTGTCCTAATTATGCCCCATGGTCTGTCCTTATGATGCCCCATGGTCTGTCCTTATGATGCCCCATGGTCTGGCCTTATGATGCCCCATGGTCTGTCCTTATGATGCCCCATGGTCTGCCCTTATGATGCCCCATGGTCTGCCCTTATGATGCCCCATGGTCTGCCCTTATGATGCCCCATGGTCTGCCCTTATGATGCCCCATTGTCTGTCCTTATGATGCCCCATGGTCTGTTCTTATGATGCCCCATGGTCTGTCCTAATGATGCCCCATGGTCTGTCCTTATGATGCCCCATGGTCTGTCCTTATGATGCCCCATGGTCTGTCCTTATGATGCCCCATGGTCTGTCCTTATGATGCCCCATGGTCTGTCCTTATGATGCCCCATGGTCTGCCCTTATGATGCCCCATGGTCTGCCCTTATGATGCCCCATTGTCTGTCCTTATGATGCCCCATGGTCTGTTCTTATGATGCCCCATGGTCTGTCCTTATGATGCCCCATTATCTGTCCTTATGATGCCCCATGGTCTGTTCTTATGATGCCCCATGGTCTGTTCTTATGATGCCCCATGGTCTGCCCTTATGATGCCCCATGGTCTGTTCTTATGATGCCCCATGGTCTGTCCTTATGATGCCCCATGGTCTGTCCTTATGATGCCCCATGGTCTGTCCTTATGATGCCCCATGGTCTGTTCTTATGATGCCCCCTGGCCTGCCCGTATGGTGCCCTATGGTCTCCTTGCGCTCCCTTCTTCATGACCCTTCTCAATTTATTATGAGGGGGTCTTTAAAACTTGTTCCGAAAACCCCCACAGTCTGTGACGTGACCTTACAGCTGAGGTTTTGCTACAATGCGTCAGTCTGTTTGTCCTCTACATTTACTTCATACTGCAGTGGTCTTCAAACTGTGGGTTTCCAGACTTTGCAAAACTACAAGTCCCAGCATGCCCAGACAGCCAGCGGCTGTCCGGGCATGCTGGAACTTGTAGTTTTGCATCATCTGGAGGTCGACAAATCTCCGATCCCTTGTGATATTATAGAGGACAGTGGGGATCGGTCACAGGTTTAGGTGGAGTTCTCCTTTATAGTCTATTATAACGCACTGATAATATATAGGGGATTAATTCTGGACCAACGCATTTCGTGCTCCCTGGTGATGACTCGTGTTATTGTTATACCTCAGCTGCTGCAGATCCTCTTTTTAGAAGAGGAAGTAGCACGGGAGGAAGAAATACAGTAACGCCACCGCTGCTGCGGGGACGCGGTCTCTATAAATAGTTTACATCCTGATTCGTAAGACGCGAGATTCATTCCTCTTGTGTTTTAAACAACTTTTTTTCTGTGTTTTTATTTTTTTGTAGATTTTTTTCCCACATCGGATTGTAAGATCTTCGGTCCCTTATTATTTTCCATGCTGTAACGGCGCAGGATGGACGCGGTGCGGCGGTGTCTGTTACCTGGGCTCCTCCCGATTCTCTACATTCAGGTCGTGCTTGGTAACGGCTGCGCCGAATCCCGGAGAGGCTGCTGCGTCCTGTGTAACCCCGGTGAGTGATTTATATATCAGTTTAATCATTGACGCGACACAGCGGTATAGTACATGACATCATCAAGGCGGCATAGATGGCGGATGACTTCACCTTAGAGCTGAGGTGTCGCTACAATGTATCAGTCTGTTTGTCCTCTGCATTTTACTCCAGACTGAAGTGGTGTCCAAACTGCGGCCCTCCAGGTGTTGCAAAACTACAAATCCCAGCATGCTCAGCCAGCAATCTCCATTGACTTCAATAGAGGAGGAACAAAAATTGGGCACCACCATGGGTCTTGATTTTAAATCAACTGGTGCCAGAAAGTTAAACAGATTTGTAAATTACTTCTATTAAAAAATCTTTACCCTTCCAGTACTTATCAGCTGCTGTATGCTACAGAGGAAAATGTTTTCTTTTTGAATTTCTTTTTTGTCTTGTCCACAGTGCTCTCTGCTGACACCTGATGTCCGTATCAGGAACTGTCCAGAGCAGGAGAAAATCCCTATTGCAAACCTATTCTGCTCTGGACAATTCCTGACATGGACAGAGGTGTCGGCAGAGAGCACATCCTGTAGTCCAGAGAAGTTCTGTGTGAGAAGCTGTCGGGTGTGTCTCTTTTGAGCTCCAGACTTCCAGAGAAGCAGCTTTTTCCATCAAGCCTTTCCCAGGGGTGTGGCAGGCTCCTGGGGAGAGCTTTCCTGCATGGAGCCTCAGACCTCCATTCCCCGTTCTTCAAGGCTGGCGGGGGGTGGAGAGAAAACTGCTACAGCCATTGTTCCGACCGCAGGCAGAAGATCCAGCAGAGTCTGCAGCAATGCAGGCTCTACTCCTCCGGCAATGGGTGCCAGCCAGAGATCTGGTGGTGGAAGGAAAACAAGGAGGAAGAGTTTGGAGATGTGGGCTGAAAGAGGCCCCAAAGAATCAAGTGAGACCTACTGCTCCCGCATGGCCGCACACTTTGCGGAATACGACCGCTGCAGTAAAGAGCTCAGGCTTGCAAGAGAAGATCTGTGTGGGACTCAGAGTCTGGCAAACTCTGGGTCCAGGAGAAGCAAGTCTGAGCTGAAGAAAAGGATCACAGCCCTGAAAGCCCAGATTGCCAAGCTGGAGGAGAGGAAGGCAGAGATCCTGGAGCGCCGCGGTCTCCTCAGAGGCCATGACATCCCCAGGTAAGGTGGAGGTTGAGGTGGATGATGGGGAGAGTAGTGGCGGTGAAGATAGTGAGGATGGCAGTGAAGGAGTTGTGGAGAGTGAGGCTGGGGGTTTATTGAGGGCAATTGTCATGCAGGAATCCCCAGTCCACCTCCAGAATTTCACCTTCGGTGAAGATCAGTGCGAGGATGGAAAAGTCAGGCGTAAAGCAAAGAAGCAGAAGACCCAACAATCTGTGCAGTACATGTTCGTACCTTTCCAGCAGTCTGGGTCAGCTGCAAAGCTGGTTCAGGCTGCTGAGCCCCCCAAACTGCAAGACGCCGTTCCTGTGGTGGAGCGGGGCCAGCAAGGGGGGTATAGAATGGCGTCTGAAATGGCTATGGACGCAATAGATGTGAAGCCCACCCGTCCTGCAGGTATGGAAGGGCAGGATGGGCTCATGTTGGGCAACTCTGGCGCTGCTGGAACGCCCCAGGGTGGCGGGGGGCATGTCCAAATGCCAGAGAAGAGCTATGCTGCTGTGTGCTTGGGGGGCAGTTCCCCAAGTGCTGTGGGCCCTACCGACGCTTCAGGGTACTCTCCTGTGAGGGGGGAGTGTGTCCGAGCGTCGGAAGCAGAGAAAGGTCGGTCCGTGTGTTCGGGGGCTGGTACCCCGAGTACTGTGGTCTCGCGGGCTCTGCAGGGCACTCCTCTGTGAGGGGGGGAGTGTCCGGGCGTCAGTGTCATCAGCAGAGCCTGAGCAGTCGGGCATGCCTAGTGGTGGCATTGTGGGAGGAGCAGCCCCAGACTCAGGTGGTAACATCGCCTATGAAGGAGGAGCCATCAGCGTTGACCCCAGCAGCAGCTAAGCCAGCAAGAAAACCTGTTTCAAAACCGGCGGTACTACAGGTCCCAGCCAGCCCAGGATATGTTAGGCAGGAAATGAGTGCAGGGTGTGAGAATGATGGGGGTGGTAGTGTTGTGAATGGGAGGAGTGTCAGTGGAGTGAATGATGGTGGGAGTAATGGTGGGAGTAGTGGTGGTGTGAATGCAACATCTGGTATGGATGATGGGAGTTGTGGTGTGAATGGTGCTCCTGGGTCTGGTTCGGCTGCCACCCCGGCAGTGACTGCTCCTAGGAGCTATGCCAGTGTTGCTGCCGGGGGTTCGGTGGGGTCCTCGTCTCCGTCCGGCCCCGGGGGTTACTTGCAACAGCTCCTCCTGGAGGTTCTGCGTAGGGGCGACAGGTCGATCCAGGTAGAGGGAAGGGGTGAGGTCGACCTGTCTTTCTGGATAGAGAGGCACGGTTTGGGGGCTTTCTGAGAGCAGAATGGGGAGGTGGTCTGGTCCCTCCCGACACCCGGGCAGGACAATAACCGTAGGAATGTGGTCCGTCTGATTTGGAGGGGCGAGGATGCATGCCCACCTCGCGCTTAAGTGGTTGAGCTCCTCCTCCAGATGGAATTCAGGGCGAGTGACATCTTTGCCCTGATCCACCCCTACGGTTCATCTGAGTTTGACATCAGTTTCGTTCGGCGAGAGGGTCTCAAACTCTTCTGGTCAAACTACGAAGTGGCGAAGAACGAGCCCGGCTGGCAGGATTTCGTCGTAAAGGCGATTTCCCGTCAGAACTCAGTCAAGAAAGTGACAGTTTTGACCCGTAACGAGTCACTTTCTTGTTACGACATCATGACCTGGCTCGGTCGGTATGGGGATGTGACGGACATGCCCAAGAAAAACATTGATGAGCACGGGATCTGGTCTGGGGCCTGGACGTTTTCCGTCAAACTCAGGCGTTCAGGGAGTACAGTTGCCCACATTCCGTCAGCCGCCTTCCTTGGACGTGATAGGATCCAGGTCTTCTACCAGGCGCAGCCTAAGGTCTGTCACAGGTGCGGCAGCCCCACCCATTTTAGCGCAGCCTGTACTGTACAGGTCTGTGCTTTGTGTGGTGGGGTGGGTCATCTGGCCGCATCCTGTAGGCAGATCCGGTGCTACCTGTGTGGTGTCCTCGGGCACCCTTTCAGCCGTTGTCCGAGCGCTTTCGCCCGTGCTGCGACCGCTCCGGCTGGGGAGAGCTGTGAAGTTGCCTCGGCTGGGGAGGGTATGAGCAGGGATGGGGGCGCAACAGGGCTAGTGATGAGGAAAAAGGGCCCCGCCAAACTAAGGCGGGAGGAAAATCGGAGGAGGAGTAGTGAGCTGGAGAGTGCCCAGGTGGCTGGGGTAGCTCCGGCCCCTGCTCCTGAAGTTGGCCCTGTAACCACTGAAGCCCTGGAGGAGGACGTGCTGAATGAGGAGATCAGGAGGCTGCGCAGAGAGGAAGGCAATATGGCCGACCCTTCCGATTCCTCCCACTATGAAAGTGTGGATGAGGAGAGTGGGGAGAGGCCAAAAAAGAAAGACAAGGGCAAAAGAAAAGGGAGAAAGAAGAGGTTGGAGCCCTCTGTTAAGCCTTGTACTACGGGCCAGGTCCAAAACGGAAGCCTGACTGCCCCCCCTCTGATTGACCTGTCAAACCGGTACCTCGTCCTCGAAACCATCTCCTCCCCCTCCTTGGAGGGGGAAGGTGAGGACGGGGTGCCTAGGGGGAAAGAGCCTCTGGGGGGAACTGGGCCCTGTACTGTTGAGGCACCTTCCTCGGAGGGCAGGGCTAGACTGGGACCGGACGGAGACGGGGACCACATGGACCAATCAGAGTCTAAGAAAAGGTCCAAAAGTGGTCCTGCCCTTTCCTTTTCTTCAGGGGATGAGGGGGCAAAAAAGAAGGGGAAGCAGAAGTAAAGGTGAGGCCGTCTAACTCAATCACCCATGATGGCGGCACTCACCCCGCTGACGCTGGCATCTATTAACTGTGCCAGTATAAAGTCGGATACGGCTAGATTCGCAGCCTTCGATTTTCTCAGCCGTGTTGAAGCCGACATTTTCTTTTTACAGGAGACCAGGTTGTCAGATCTTGCCTCCCTGGTAAAAGCTAGAAGAGAGTGGAGGCGCGGCCCCTCCCACTGGTCTCTTGCGGCTAAGCCGTATAGTGGGGTGGCGGTCCTTTTTACCGCTCCTGTTGAATGCAGATTGGTTATTGAGTTAGAAATGGGGAGGTGCCTGATCTTAGATGTCCTCATGAAGGGACAAGAGCTCCGGATCATAAACATCTACGCCCCACAAACCAAGTGGGGCCGCAAAGATCTCTTTATGAGGATAAAGCCCTTTCTTTTTACTAGCCGGCAAGTGATCAATAGTGTCATGAGGTCCCAAGATAGGAGAGGCTCCAACGGTCCGCTGGATTGCGATAGTGTGGCCCTTAATTATATAGTTAGGGAAGCTCGCCTAGAGGACGCCCACATCCGGAGCCCCTCAGGCCACGCGGGTTTCACCTATCATCGAGGTAGCTGCAGGTCTAGAATAGACAGGTTTTATTTGAAGGAGGAAGTCGTCTCTTCCACAGTGTCCGTGATTGAGGTGGAGTTCTCCGATCACTGTATGATTTCTTTTTCCTTGAATGTTTCAGAGACCCCCCGGATGGGTAAAGGTTATTGGAAGCTGAATTCGTCCCTCCTGGAGGAAGCGGAGGTAAGACAGTCCTTTGAGGATTTTCTTCAGAGTCAGGTACCTTTACTGGGCCTTTGTAGTAGTAAGTCAGAGTGGTGGGAGATATTCAAGAAGCGGGTTGCGGGGTTCTTCCGCCAGCTCTCGAGCCTCAGGTCCCTGAACAGGTATCGCCTGTATCAGGGTCTGAGGAGGAAACTCGAGCTTCTCGTCTCCACTGGAGGTAGCCGAGAGGATATCTCCAGAGTGAAATCCTTGCTGATGAGGTGTCAGTACGATAGGCACGCATCTTTGGTTTTTGAGAGGGATTTCGGGAAGTACCGCTCGCCCGACCCTTACAAGAACTGTAAGATGTCAGTGAGTAGTAAAGTCATTTCAGGACTGATTGATAGTATGGGATCTCTGAATCGGTCCAGATCAGGAATCTTGGAGGTCGTCAGATCCTTCTACTTCCACCTCTTGGGAAGGAAGGATCTAGATCGAGACAAGATGTTGGCTTTCCTGGCTGAAACCATTCCTGAGCCAGGGGTAGACCCCTCTCTTGATGTTTTGGCAGAAGAAATCAGGGAATAGGAAGTGAGACTGGCGATTGAGGGGCTTGCCCCTAAGAAGTCGCCAGGTCCGGATGGCTTAACATCCGAGTGGTACAGGACCTTTAAGGAGTCTTTAGCTCCCCACTTGACTGAGGTATTCAATGAGTGTCTCTCCTCAGGCACTCTGCCGAAGTCAATGAGGAGGTCAGCCCTGATTCTTCTCTCAAAGGGTAAAGATCCTAGCCGGATTGAGAATTGGAGGCCCATAGCTCTTCTCAATACGGACAGGAAGCTTCTGGCCAAGATACTGTTTAATCGGTTGGTGAAGTTTGCACCCCGACTCCTTTCGGGGGCTCAGCACTGCTCTGACCCAGGCCGAAGTGCTGTCCTCAGTGTCAGGGAGGCAGTGGAGCAGAGTAGTGCGGGTCTCTGGAAGGGGTACTTACTGTCCTTGGATCAGGCCAAAGCATTTGATCGGGTGAACCATGACTACCTCTGGTCCGTCCTCCTGAGATATGGCTTACCGAGTACTTTTGTGAATTGGCTTAAGATCTTGTATGCAGGGGCAGAGAGTTTCCCGCTGGTGAACGGGTGGTCTGGCCACTCTTTTGAGGTGGGGTCCAGAGTCCGTCAGGGTTGACCTTTGAGCCCGCTTTTATACGTGTTCACGATTGATCCCTTCGTTCGGAGGGTAGATCGTGGGCCGTTGGCGGGAGTCGGGATGAGTCTGGTGGAGCTGGATGTCACCCAGAGAGTGGTGGCGTACGCTGATGATGTCACTATTTTCGTCTCCTCGAGGGAGGAGGTCGATCTGGTGATGTCAGAGGTGGACCGCTACTCGGAGGTATCCGGGTCCAAGATCAACCGGGAAAAGTGTGAAAGTCTCTGGCTGGGAGGGGGAGATCCCACGTTTGATCTCCCGCACACCCTCCCAGGGCCCCAAGACTCAGCAAAAATTCTGGGCATCCCATTCGGCCAGGATGATTATCCCACCAAAAACTGGGACGGTAAACTCCAGGATGCCGCTCAGAAGGTGGACAAGTGGAAGGGTTGGTCTATGACCCTCAGGGAAAGGGTACACCTGATCAAATCGTACCTGCTCCCCTTGTTTATCTATCTGGGCAGTGTATGTATCTTGCCAGGGGCTTACTATACTAGGGTCTACAGCCTGTTTTTCCAACTGTTATGGGGGAACAGGATGAACCTAGTCAAGAGGGAGGTTACGTACCGCACGAGGAGACTAGGGGGTTTATCTATGGTAAACCCTGTGGTGTTCTTAACAAACACCTTCTTGAAAGCCAACATTGCAAACCTCTGGAAAGAGAGGGCTCCTCCGTGGGTACTCTCCTGCAGGGAATGGTTTCGGCCTTTCTTCCAGGAATGGGAGACAGGAGGGCAAGTGAAGGACCTCCGTACGCCACACGGATATCTTCCGGCTTACGCTACCCCGACTCTGAAGGCGATACGTCGGTGGGGTCTGGGAGTGTGGGAGATCAGGACCCAGTCAAGGCAGTTCCTTGACAAACGGGTTCTGTTGACCCACTTCCAGAAGCCTCTGGCACTCAGGGACTGCCCAGGTCGGGATCTGAGGGTGGGGTTGTATCTTTTAAACATGAAAAGGATCCCTCAGAAGTTTTGGGACTTGGCCTGGCGCTGCTTTCAGGGGAAGCTATATGTGAGGGACAATTTGAAGTGTAGGAGATCTGATGATCGGGGGTGTCCCCGAGAAGAGTGCGGGGACATGCTGGAAAGCATGGACAATTTCCTGCTTCATTGTCCCTTTAATATAGGGGTCTACAACAGGGTGGGCGCTTCCATCGGCTGGAGTCAACTTGCCGGCCTTACCTATCCGGTGTGGGCTTATGGGGCATTCAGGACCCTGGGTGGCCGTGATCGGGGCACTTTATTCTTAGTCAGTTTAGTGGTTAGGTACTACACGTGGAACGCACGGTGCTTAGTGTCGACCCAACAGAAAGTCCTCTCCGAGGTGGAGGTCTGTAGGAACATCACTGGTGACCTCGGGAAGATCAGGTCTCTGGAGTATGGCAGTCTTGGTACCAGTAGGGCTTCTCTCCTATGGAGAGGGTTTTCTTTTCATGTGCCCTAGGTACTAGACCTTTTTCGTAGAGTCCCTTTATTTTGGTTAGGGACAGGCATACAGGGATAGGGATAGAGCAGGAGAGGTTTGCTATGGGGATTTGTTCCCGACATGGACAGAGGTGTCAGCAGAGAGCACTATGGTCAGGCTGGAAAGAACTACACAACTGCCTGTGGAGCATACAGCAGCTGATAAGTACTGGAAGGATTAAGATTTTTTAATAGAAGTAATTTACAAATCTGCATAATTTTCTGGAGCCAGTTGATTTAAAATAAATTGTTTTCCTCCGGAGTACCCCTTTAATGGCTTAAATGTGTCATAGCTGAGAACTTTATCAGTGTTTTCCAAATAGTGTGCATCCAGCTGTTGCAAAACTACAACTCCCAGCATGCCTGGACAGCCGAAGGCTGTCCGGGCATACTGGGAGTTGTAGTTTTGCAATAGCTGGAGACATACGGTTAGGAAAAACACTGAATTATATAAATGATGGTGAATTTCTTCATACAATAGTTAGTTTGGCAACATCTTGGAGGGGAGGCAACTCACAGCGGGTATGCCCACATGGCGGAATTTCCGTGCAAAATTGCGCAGAGGAATTCCGCCGTAAGTTTGGCCGTATTCTGTGTTCTGAGAACGTGGAATTTCCGCTGCAGTTCTGCCGAAATTTCAGTGGCTTTCTGCAGCTTTTCTGAACGGGACTTCTGCAGAATTGCGCAAATGCCGGCGTGTGACAATACACTCACGGTCTGCTAAGGAAATTCTGTGTAAAATCCTCAGCATTTACCACAGCAGTAAAGTGGATGAGATTTCAACAATTTTTGCAAAACTACAACTCCCAGCATGCCCGGACAGCCGTTGCACCAAAAACTCTACAGCAAAATCATCATTATTTGGCGAGATATACGTTTGACCGCACCTATTGTCTTAACTGACGGTGATCAGGTCTTCATGTTGAGTTGCAGCCTTAAAGGGGTACTCGGGGGGGGGGGGGGGGGCATTTTAAATCAACTGCTTGCAGAATGTATACAGATTTGTAAATTACTTCTATATAAAAATCTTAATCCTTCCAGTACTTATCAGCTGCTGTATGCTCCACAGGAAGTTGTGTAGATCTTTCCAGTCTGACCACAGTGCTCTCTGCTGACACCTCGGTCCATGTCAGGAACTGTCCAGAGCAGGAGAGGTTTGCTATGGGGATTTGTTCCTACTCTGGACAGTTCCTGAGACAGACAGAGGTGGCAGCAGAGAGCACTGTAGTCAGACTGGAAAGATCTACACAACTTCCTGTGGAGTATACAGCAGCTCCTCTTCTTCCTCTTGAGTACCCCTTTAAGGTTTTGTCTACTTCTGCAGCCATTTTGGTATTGCCCCAGCACATTTCTGAGCGGTCCTAGTGTTGGCAGAACAAGCCGGTGTAACGGCACTAGGACCGCTCAGAAATGCTGCACGCGGAACGTCCGCACCGAGTTTTTCTGGTGGGATATTCTGCTGTGTGAAAGGGCTCTGTACTGATACACTGTAACGGACTTCAGCAGTGTAAAAAGAAGATCAGGTGACGTCTCACGTAGTTACATAACATGATACAACCCCCCCCCCCCCCCTTCGGTTGAACTTGATTGTCGCGTCTTTTAGCGCTGTAATAACAATAAACCCTGAGGTTATAAATTATAGGGATTAGATTATATAGTTTAGGTTATAAATTATAGGGATTAGGATATAGGTTATAGGGATTAGGTTATAAATTATAGGGTTTAGGATATAGGTTATAGGGATTAGGTTATAAATTATAGGGTTTAGGAAATAAGTTACAGGGTTTAGGTTATAAATTATAGGGTTTAGATTATAGGGTTTAGGTTATAAATTATAGGGTTTAGGTTATAAATTATAGGGATTAGGATATAGATTATAGGGTTTAGGTTATAAATTATAGGGTTTAGGTTATAAATTATAGGGATTAGATTATATAGTTTAGGTCATAAATTATAGGGATTAGGATATAGGTTATAGGGTTTAGGTTATAAGTTATAGGGTTTAGGTTATAAATTATAGGGTTTAGGTTATACATTATAGGGTTTAGGTTATAAGCTGTCGCCCCGGGGTGTCTGGCAGCAGCTCACCCCTCCTCCCTCCATTCACAACACATAAACACTCATAGGTCATAGCCATCAACTGGAGGAACATTTGGCGGACATTTGGCGCACGTATATGGCTTCCCTGGTGCACGATACTCACTGTCTGTACGTTGCCCCAGTATATGTTAGCGCCGCACACTGTATCCATGTATATTACAGCTCTAGTTACTTTCTGTACGTGCTTCTCTTATATCTTGTGTATGGATCATGTGGTAACAATGTCGCCCTCTCCGCAGGTTATTTACTGTCTAAACCGTGTGGAACGTGTATTTCGTGTCCTGTCACAGGCTACACAGACAAGCCGAATGATAAGCCGTTCTGTCAGCACTGCCGCCGCTGTGAAGGTAAAGCCACCCTCATGGCCGCACTGTGTATTATCATTTCCCGTCTTACTTGGCGGAGACCCCCGGACCCCTGGGGGATCTGTGTTAGGGCTGAGCAGATATAACGTGGACAATAAAATGATTTTATTACAAATGTGCGGAATCCTTCATGATCCGACTTCTCAGACCTAGCGCAGTGGATTTTAAGCTGCACACACAATGCTGCAGACTCCAGAGCTGAAATCTCATGCAATTGTTGCTTTAAGGGGTATTCTGGGATTTGTGGTTCTCTGAATATAAGACGGAGTTGGTCTAGTTACTGATATCCTTCTCTTACCTGTGTCTGGCGGCCGGTATCGAATTTCTTTGTCTTTCTTTCCCCAGAAGTTCATTTTCTGCAGCCTATAAAATGAGTGTTGTCTCGGACCTTTCCCAGCTTGCTGTGCAACCCGAGACAATACATCACAAGTCAGGTGCTGAAACGGGGCTTGGCAGCACCATCTGTTGTATGTGATGCCCCCCGATGACATTACCGGCGCACATGTGCATTCATCATCACACAGATCCACAGCTTGTGTGTCAGGTGATGTCAGGCAAGTCATGTGATCAAAGGGAGCGCGGCTGTGCTGCAATGGTTGGGGCGACCAATAAGTCACCTCCCACCATGAAACAAAGGATCCTGGAGATTGTAGTCTGAGGGAGGCAACACAAACAGGGAGTATCCAGTTTACAAAAACAAGCCAGCAGTGTGATGGGGACACAGGACACAGCCATTTACCACCAACACAAGCACAGATCCTTGGCAAGCATGTCCATTACTGTATGACACTGAAGTCACCTTATGTTGGATGACCCCTTTAAAAACGCTGTCTCCTAAACTTCTGTCTATATATTGTATTGGGAGCATAGAAAGATCATAGAGGGGGTCGTTAGCTTGGGATGCAAAGGCCGTTTATGAGAGCAGCCCCCATTCTGGCAGACTGTATTACATGGACAACCGGTTACCTAAGAGCCCTACTGCAACATAGCCCAACAAGAAAGCAGAATAGTGAGTACAGCTCTGGATCAGTGTTACGCCTAGCGCTCCGGGTCCCCGCTCCTCCCCGGAGCGCTCACGGTGTCTTTCTCCCTGCAGCGCCCCGGTCAGTCCCGCTGACCGGGAGCGCTGCACTGTCATGGCCGTCGGGGATGCGATTCGCACAGCGGGACGCGCCCGCTCGCGAATCGCATCCCAGGTCACTTACCCGTCCCGGTCCCCTGCTGTCATGTGCTGGCGCGCGCGGCTCCGCTCTCTAGGGCGCGCGCGCGCCAGCTCTCTGAGACTTAAAGGGCCAGTGCACCAATGATTGGTGCCTGGCCCAATTAGCTTAATTGGCTTCCACCTGCTCCCTGGCTATATCTGATCTCCTCCCATGCACTCCCTGGCCGGATCTTGTTGCCTTGTGCCAGTGAAAGCGTTTAGTGTGTCCAAAGCCTGTGTACCTGAACTTCTGCTACCCATCCTGACTACGAACCTTGCCGCCTGCCCCCGACCTTCTGCTACGTCTGACCTTGCCTCTGCCTAGTCCTTCTGTCCCACGCCTTCTCAGCAGTCAGCGAGGTAGAGCCGTTGCTAGTGGATACGACCTGGTTGCTACTGCCGCAGCAAGACCATCCCGCTTTGCGGCGGGCTCTGGTGAAAACCAGTAGCCTCTTAGAACCGGTCCACTAGCACGGTCCACGCCAATCCCTCGCTGACACAGAGGATCCACTACCTGGAAGCCGAATCGTGACAGTAGATCCGGCCATGGATCCCGCTGAGGTGCCGCTGCCAAGTCTCGCTGATCTTCCCACGGTGGTCGCTCAGCAATCGCAGCAGATTGCCCAACAAGGACAGCAGCTGTCGCAGTTGACCGCCATGTTACAGCAACTTCTGCCTCTGCTACAGCAGCAACCATCTCCTCCGCCAGCTCCTGCACCTCCTCCGCAGCGAGTGGCCGCTCCTAACCTCCGCTTGTCCCTGCCGGACAAATTTGATGGGGACTCTAAACTCTGCCGTGGATTTTTGTCTCAGTGTTCCCTGCATATGGAGATGTTGTCGGACTTGTTTCCTTCAGAACGGTCTAAGGTGGCGTTCGTAGTAAGCCTTCTTTCAGGAAAGGCCTTGTCTTGGGCCACACCGCTCTGGGACCGCAATGATCCTGCCACAGCCACAGTCCAGGCCTTCTTCGCTGAACTCCGGAGTGTCTTCGAGGAGCCAGCCCGAGCTTCTTCTGCCGAGACTGCCCTGTTGAACCTGGTCCAGGGTAATTCTTCAGTGGGCGAGTACGCCATACAATTTCGTACTCTTGCTTCCGAGTTATCATGGAATAACGAGGCTCTCTGCGCGACCTTTAAAAAAGGCCTATCCAGTCGCATCAAGGATGTGCTGGCCGCACGAGAGATTCCTGCCAATCTGCAAGAACTCATCCATCTAGCTACCCGCATTGACATGCGTTTTTCTGAGCGACACCAAGAGCTCCGCCAGGAGAAAGACTTAGATCTCTGGGCACCTCTCCCACAGTATCCGTTGCAATCTACGCCTGGGCCTCCCGCCGAGGAGGCCATGCAAGTGGATAAGTCTCGCCTGACCCAGGAAGAGAGGAATCGCCGTAGGGAAGAAAATCTCTGTCTTTACTGTGCCAGTACCGAGCATTTCTTGGTGGATTGCCCTATCCGTCCTCCACGCCTGGGAAACGCACGCACGCACCCAGCTCACGTGGGTGTGGCGTCTCTTGGTTCCAAGTCTGCTCCTCCACGTCTCACGGTACCCGTGCGGATTTCTTCTTCAGCCAACTCCTCCCTCTCAGCCGTGGCCTGCTTGGACTCCGGTGCCTCTGGAAATTTTATTTTGGAGTCGTTTGTTAATAAATTCAGCATCCCGGTGACCCGTCTCGTCAAGCCGCTCTACATTTCCGCGGTCAACGGAGCCAGATTGGACTGCACCGTGCGTTACCGCACAGAGCCCCTCCTCATGTCTATTGGACCCCACCTTGAGAGGATTGAGTTCTTCATTCTCCCCAACTGTACCTCTGAGGTCCTCCTCGGTCTGCCTTGGCTCCGGCTTCATTCCCCCACCATTGATTGGACCACCGGGGAGATCAGGAACTGGGACTCTGCCTGCCACAGGAAGTGCCTCTCCCCCCCTCCCAGTCCCGTCAGGCAAGCCTCTGTGCCTCCCCATGGCCCCCGTCCTGGTGTCACACTGCCCCGTGCCAGGCCTCGCCCTCTGCCCTCCCTCCCCATTCCCACTCCTGCTGTACTGCCTGCCGTTGAGGAAACCCTCCATTCTTTCCCGGTGTCCTCATCCCAGGGGAGGCAGTTACCGGACAAAGAGAAGGGGAGACCTAAGGGGGGGGGTACTGTTACGCCTAGCGCTCCGGGTCCCCGCTCCTCCCCGGAGCGCTCACGGCGTCTTTCTCCCTGCAGCGCCCCGGTCAGTCCCGCTGACCGGGAGCGCTGCACTGTCATGGCCGTCGGGGATGCGATTCGCACAGCGGGACGCGCCCGCTCGCGAATCGCATCCCAGGTCACTTACCCGTCCCGGTCCCCTGCTGTCATGTGCTGGCGCGCGCGGCTCCGCTCTCTAGGGCGCGCGCGCGCCAGCTCTCTGAGACTTAAAGGGCCAGTGCACCAATGATTGGTGCCTGGCCCAATTAGCTTAATTGGCTTCCACCTGCTCCCTGGCTATATCTAATCTCCTCCCATGCACTCCCTGGCCGGATCTTGTTGCCTTGTGCCAGTGAAAGCGTTTAGTGTGTCCAAAGCCTGTGTACCTGAACTTCTGCTACCCATCCTGACTACGAACCTTGCCGCCTGCCCCCGACCTTCTGCTACGTCTGACCTTGCCTCTGCCTAGTCCTTCTGTCCCACGCCTTCTCAGCAGTCAGCGAGGTAGAGCCGTTGCTAGTGGATACGACCTGGTTGCTACTGCCGCAGCAAGACCATCCCGCTTTGCGGCGGGCTCTGGTGAAAACCAGTAGCCTCTTAGAACTGGTCCACTAGCACGGTCCACGCCAATCCCTCGCTGACACAGAGGATCCACTACCTGGAAGCCGAATCGTGACAATCAGTACAGGATAAGTAATGTAATGTATGTACACAGTGACCTCACCAGCAGAATAGTGAGTACAGCTCTAGGGTATAATACAGGATATAACTCAGGATCAGTACAGGATAAGTAATGTAATGTATGTACACAGTGACCTCACCAGCAGAATAGTGAGTACAGCTCTGGGGTATAATACAGGATATAACTCAGGATCAGTACAGGATAAGTAATGTAATGTATATACACAGTGACCTCACCAGCAGAATAGGGAGTACAGCTCTGGAGTATAATACAGGATATAACTCAGGATCAGTACAGGATAAGTAATGTATTGTATGTACACAGTGACCTCACCAGCAGAATAGTGAGTACAGCTCTGGGGTATAATACAGGATATAACTCAGGATCAGTACAGGATAAGTAATGTAATGTATGTACACAGTGACCTCACCAGCAGAATAGTGAGTACAGCTCTGGAGTATAATACAGGATATAACTCAGGATCAGTACAGGATAAGTAATGTAATGTATGTACACAGTGACCTCACCAGCAGAATAGTGAGTACAGCTCTGGAGTATAATACAGGATATAACTCAGGATCAGTACAGGATAAGTAATGTATTGTATGTACACAGTGACCTCACCAGCAGAATAGTGAGTACAGCTCTGGAGTATAATACAGGATATAACTCAGGATCAGTACAGGATAAGTAATGTAATGTATATACACAGTGACCTCACCAGCAGAATAGTGAGTACAGCTCTGGGGTATAATACAGGATATAACTCAGGATCAGTACAGGATAAGTAATGTAATGTATGTACACAGTGACCTCACCAGCAGAATAGTGAGTACAGCTCTGGGGTATAATACAGGATATAACTCAGGATCAGTACAGGATAAGTAATGTAATGTATATACACAGTGACCTCACCAGCAGAATAGTGAGTACAGCTCTGGGGTATAATACAGGATATAACTCAGGATCAGTACAGGATAAGTAATGTATTGTATGTACACAGTGACCTCACTAGCAGAATAGGGAGTACAGCTCTGGGGTATAATACAGGATATAACTCAGGATCAGTACAGGATAAGTAATGTAATGTATGTACACAGTGACCTCACCAGCAGAATAGTGAGTACAGCTCTGGGGTATAATACAGGATATAACTCAGGATCAGTACAGGATAAGTAATGTAATGTATATACACAGTGACCTCACCAGCAGAATAGTGAGTACAGCTCTGGGGTATAATACAGGATATAACTCAGGATCAGTACAGGATAAGTAATGTATTGTATGTACACAGTGACCTCACTAGCAGAATAGGGAGTACAGCTCTGGGGTATAATACAGGATATAACAGAGGGTGGAGAGAGGGTGTGTTCTGCTGAGCTCCAGAGTTTCCCAGAGAAGCAGTGATTTTCTTCCACCCCTCCCCAGGTGTGTGGCAGACACCTGGGTAGGTTTTCCTGCTATGGAGCCCCGGGAAGCTGGGGCTTCATCTTGCACCCCCCGTTCTCGGCTGGCGGGGTGTGCAAAGGAAAATGCAACAGCCAGTAGTCAGGATGGGGTGAGGAGATCCACCAGGGTCCACAGCCATGTGGGGCCCCCTCCCCCGACCTCAGCTGGGAGCTGCAAAGCTTCCAGCAGAAGCTCATCCAGGCAGCGGAGTGGAAAGGCATCTGCATCTGTTTCCTCAGAACCCCAGCAATGGGGGGTAAAGGGGCCCAGAGAATCCCTGGCCAGCTTTGGGTCCAGAATCCAGGCCAAGATGGCCCAATATGAACAGCTCGGCAAACAACTAAGAGGCCTCAGAGAGGAGCTGAAGTTCACAAGTTACCAAGCAAACAATGCAGCAAAGACCAAGAGGGCGATGGAGGGCGAAAGAGGTGGATGAGATTGTGAGGCTGAGATCGGACATTGTGGAGGGAGGGGGTAGACTCAGCGAGAGACTTGTCAACAAGGATCGTTTCTCCAGCATGAAGGTCTCAGGACAAGTGAGTAACCAAGATGACTGCGGAGTGAGGAGGAGGAGGAGATGGAGGGAGGTGAGGAGGGGGATGTGAGTGAGGGGGATATGGATACTGGACCTGTGTGTACCACCACCACTGTTACCCCAGACCCCCCACTTACCCTCAGTGAGGACTATGTAAACCCGGCTCAGGTGGCCTTACCTCCCTCCAGTGAGGATGATGATGATGATGATGACGGCAGTGACTGCAGTGATGGCAGCGGCTTGGCAGATGGGGGTCTCCTGCGGGCAATTGTTATGCAGGAGTCCCCCAACCGTCTGGAAAACTTTTCCTTCGGGGATGATTTGGGCCCAGAGGAGAAGGGAAAGAAGAAGAAAGGAAAGGGCAAGAAGAGGAAGAAGACACAAGGAGTTAAGTTTGTCTTTTCTCCCTTCCAGCAGTCTGGGTCGGCTGAAAAGTCGGTTCAGGGTGCTGGGTCCCCCAATCTGCCAGACCCCGTTTCTGTAGTGGAGCGGGGCCAGCATGGGGGATACAGTAGCGCACCCAAAATCGCCGCGGGTGCTATAGAGAAAAAAGGGCACCCTCCTGTGAGGGGGGAGGGTGTCCAGGCACCGGAAAATGGCGGCAGATTCACCCATTCGGGGGGCGGTCCCCTGGTTAAAGTGGGCGGTACAGATCCTGGCACTGCAGGGCACTCTCCTGTGAGGGGGGGGAGTGTCCGGGTGCCGGACCTTGTTGGTTCAGGGGGCGGTCCCCTAGATGGCGTGGTTGGTACTGGTTCTGGCGCCAGGGGGCACTCCACTATAAAGGGGGAGGTTCCCTGCACATCAGCTTTAGCGGGAGTTAGTCCGGAGGGACAGTCTTTTTGCGAGGGGGCGTGGCCACCCATGTCAGAGGCGGAGCCTGTGTCTGCACCCCAAGACACAGGAAGAAAGAACTATGCAGCACCAATCCTGAAACCGGCAACCCTTAAACATGAAGCAAAAGACCCAGCCAGACCAGTCTGTAACACACCAAGGAAGAGTGTACGCAAGAGTGAAAGTGAAAGGAAAAATGTGAACAAAAATGGTAATGTGCAGAATGTGAGTTATGGTGGTGTGCATGGGAGGAGTTGTAGTAGCAGTGTGGATGAGGGGGGTGCAAGCGGAGTGCAAGAAAGGGGTGCAAGTAGTGTGCAAGAGAGGGGTGCAAGAGGAGTGCAAGAGAGGGGTGCAAGTGAAATACAGGTGAGGAGCGGTAGTGGAATGGCAGAGAGAGGTGTTATGGCTGATGTTTCTGTTAAGAGTAAGGGTCCAGGTTTGGCCTCTGGGTCAGTTCCTGGTTCGACTGCCCCCCCGGTAGTGGCTGCTTCTCCCAGAAGCTATGCCAGCATCACTGCCGGGGGATCAGGGGGATCCCCATCTCCATCTGGCTCTGGGGGTCACTTGCAACAGCGCCTCCTGGAGGCTCTACGTAGGGGAGACAGGTCAATCCATGTAGAGGGGAGGGGTGAGGTTGACCTGTCTTTTTGGATAGAAAGACACGGCTTAGGCGCCTTCCGAGAACAAAACGGGGAGGTGGTCTGGTCCCTCCCGACATCCGGGCAGGAAAGTGGCCGTAGGAATGTGGTCCGTTTAGTGTGGAGGGGCGAAGATGCGTGTCCGCCTCGGGGTAAGGTGGTTGAGCTCCTCCTCCGGATGGAATTCAGGGCAAGTGACATCTTTGCCCTGATCCACCCCTATGGTACTTCCGAGTTTGACATCAGCTTTGTTCGGCCGGAGGGTTTGGAACTTTTCTGGTCGAATTATGAGGTGGTGAAAAAAGAGCCCGGCTGGCGGGATTTTGCCGTAAAGGCGATATCCCGTCAGAATCTGGCCAAGAAAGTGACCGTTTTGACACGTAACAAGTCACTATCTTGCTATGACATCATGACCTGGCTCAGCCGATATGGTGATGTGACGGACATGCCAAAAAAGAGCTATGACGAACATGGGATCTGGTCTGGGGCCTGGACGTTTTCCGTCAAACTGAAGCGTTCGGGGAGCACTGTTGCCCACATCCCATCAGCTGCTTTCCTTGGGAGAGACAGAATCCAAGTTTTCTACCAGGGGCAGCCCAAGGTCTGTCACAGGTGTGGCAGCCCCACTCACTTTAGCACAGCCTGTACCGTGCAGGTCTGTGCACTGTGTGGTGGGGTAGGTCATCTTGCCGCATCCTGTAGGCAGATCCGGTGTCATCTGTGTGGTGTCTTAGGACACCCTTTCAGCCGTTGTCCTAGTGCCTTTGCCCGTGCGACGGTCACCTTGGCTGGAGACATCAGTAATGTTGCTTCAGCTGGGGAGGGCACGAGTGCGGGTGAAGGTGCAACAGGGTCAGTGAAGAGGAAAAGTCCCGCCAAGCTGAGGCGGGAGGCTAATCGGAGAAGGAGCAGGGAACTGGAGAGTTCCCATGTGGCAGGGGTAGCTTCTGACCCTGCTCCAGAGGTTAGTCCTGAAACTGCTGAGGCCCTGGAGGAGAATGTGCTGGATGAGGAAATGAGGAGAATCTGTAAAGAAGAGGGCAGCAAGGCCGATCTTTCCGATTCCTCCCACTGTGAAAGTGTGGATGAGGAGGGTGAAGAGCGGCCAAAAAAAGAAGGGCAGTAAAGGGAGAAAGAAGAGGTCGGAGCCCTCTAGTCCCCGTGCTACGGACCAGGTCCCAAGCGGAAGCTTACCTGCCCCCCCCTCTGATTGATCTGTCTAACCGGTACTCTGTCCTTGAAGACATCTCCTCCCCCTCCATGGAGGGGGGGGTCAAGGATGGGGTGCCTGAAGTGGGGGAGCCTCCAGGGGGAACTGGGCCCTGTCCTGATGGGGCAATTTCCTCAGGGGATGGGGCCAAACCGGAGCCAGGTGGAGATGGGGATTATAAAATGGACCAGTCAGAATCAAAAAAACGGTCCAAAGAGAAGGAAGCCTCCTCGTCTGGGGATGAGGGGGTAAAGAAGAAACAAAAATGAGGGGATTAGGGCCGTCTATCTCAATCACCCATGATGGCGGCACTCACCCCATTGACGCTGGCATCTATTAACTGTGCCAGTATAAAGTCTGATACGGCTAGATTCGCAGCCTTTGATTTTCTCGGCCGTGTTGATGCCGACATTTTCTTTTTACAAGAGACCAGGTTGTCAGATCTTGCCTCCCTGGTAAAAGCCAGGAGAGAGTGGAGGCGCGGCCCCTCCCACTGGTCTCTTGCGGCTGAGCCGTATAGTGGGGTGGCGGTCCTTTTTACCGCTCCTGTTGAATGCAGACGGGTTATTGAGTTAGAAATGGGGAGGTGCCTGATCTTAGATGTCCTCATGAAGGGGCAAGAGCTCCGGCTTATTAACATCTACGCCCCGCAAACCAAGTGGGGACGAAAAGATCTCTTTATGAGGATCAAGCCCTTTCTTTTTACAAGCAGACAGGTGATCTTTGGAGGGGATTTCAATACTGTCACAAGGTCCCAAGATAGGAGAGGCTCCAATGATCGGTTGGCTTATGATAGCATAGCTCTCAATAGTATAGTTAGGGAAGCTCGCCTAGAGGACGCCCACATCCGGAGCCCCTCAGGCCACGCGGGTTTCACCTATCATCGAGGTAGCTGCAGGTCTAGAATAGACAGGTTTTATTTGAAGGAGGAAGCCGTCTCTTCCACAGTGTCCGTGGTTGAGGTGGAGTTCTCCGATCACTGTATGATTTTGTTTTCCCTGAATGTTTCAGAGACCCCTCGGATGGGTAAAGGTTATTGGAAGCTGAATGGTGGGAGATATTCAAGAAGAGGGTTGCGGGGTTCTTCCGCCAGCTCTCGAGCCTCAGGTCCCTGAACAGGTATCGCCTGTATCAGGGACTGAGGAGGAAACTCGAGCTTCTCGTCTCGACTGGAGGTAGCCGGGAGGATATCTCCAGAGTGAAGTCCTTGCTGATGAGATGTCAGTACGATAGGCACGCATCTTTGGTTTTTGAGAGGGATTTCGGGAAGTACCGCTCGCCCAACCCTTACAGAAACTGAAAGATGTCAGTGAGTAGTAAAGTCATTTCAGGACTGATTGATAGTACAGGATCTCTGAATCGGTCCAGATCAGGGATCTTGGAGGTCGTCAGATCCTTCTACTCGCACCTCTTGGGAAGGAAGGATCTAGATCGAGACGGGATGTCGGCTTTCCTGGCTGAAACCATTCCTGAGCCAGGGGTAGACCCCTCTCTTGATGTTTTGGCAGAAGAAATCAGGGAAGAGGAAGTGAGACTGGCGATCGAGGGGCTCGCCCCCAAGAAGTCACCAGGTCCGGATGGCTTAACATCCGAGTGGTACAAGACCTTTAAGGAGTCTTTAGCTCCCCTCTTGACTGAGGTATTCAATGAGTGTCTCTCCTCGGGCACTCTGCCGAAGTCAATGAGGAGCTCAGCCCTGATTCTTCTCTCAAAGGGTAAAGATCCCAGCCGTATTGAGAATTGGAGGCCCATAGCTCTTCTCAATACGGACAGGAAGCTTCTGGCCAAGATACTGTTTAATCGGCTGGTGAAGTTTGCACCCCGGCTCCTTTCGGGGGCCCAGCACTGCTCTGTTCCAGGCCGAAGCACCTTAAGTGCTGTTCTCGGTGTCCGGGAGGCAGTGGAGCGGAGTAGTGCAGGTCTCTGGAAGGGGTACATGCTGTCCCTGGATCAGGCCAAAGCATTTGATCGGGTGAACCACGAGTACCTCTGGTCCGTCCTCCTGAGATATGGCTTACCGTGTGCTTTTATTAATTGGCTTAAGACCTTATATGCAGGGGCAGAGAGTTTCCCGCTGGTGAACGGGTGGTCTGGCCGCTCTTTTGAGGTGGGGTCCGGAGTCCGTCAGGGTTGTCCTTTGAGCCCGCTTTTATACGTGTTCGCAATTGATCCCTTCGTCCGGAGGGTAGATTGTGGGCCGTTGGCGGGAGTCGGGATGAGTCTGGCGGAGCTGGATGTCGCCCAGAGAGTGGTGGCGTACGCTGATGATGTCACCATTTTCGTGTCCTCGAGAGAGGAGGTCGATGTGGTGATGTCGGAGGTGGAACGCTACTCGGAGGCATCAGGGTCTAAGATCAACCGGGATAAGTGTGAAAGTCTCTGGCTGGGAGGGGGAGATCCCACTTTTGATCTCCCGGACACCCTCCCAGGGCCCCAAGACTCAGCAAAAATTCTGGGCATCACATTCGGCCAGGATGATTATCCCACCAAAAACTGGGACGGTAAGCTCCAGGATGCCACTCAGAAGGTGGATCAGTGGAAGGGTTGGTCTATGACCCTCAGGGAAAGGGTACACCTGATCAAATCGTACCTGCTCCCCTTGTTTATATATCTGGGCAGTGTATGTATCTTGCCAGATGCCTACTACACTAGGATCTACAGCCTGTTTTTCCAACTGTTATGGGGGAACAGGATGAACCTAGTCAAGAGAGAGGTTACGTACCGCACGAGGAGACTAGGGGGTTTATCTATGGTAAACCCTGTGGTGTTCTTAACAAACACCTTCTTGAAAGCCAACATCTCAAACCTCTCGTCAGAGAGGGCTCCTCCGTGGGTACTCTCCTGCAGGGAATGGTTTCGGCCTTTCTTCCAGTAATGGGAGACAGGAGGGCAAGTGAAGGACCTCCGTACGCCCCATGGATATCTTCCGGCTTACGCTACCCCGACTCTGAAGGCGATACGTCGGTGGGGTCTGGGAGTGTGGGAGATCAGGACCCAGTCAAGGCAGTTCCTTGACAAACGGGTTCTGTTGACTCACTTCCAGAAGCCTCTGGCGCTCAGGGACTGCCCAGGTCGGGATCTGAGGGTGGGGTTGTATCTCTTAAATATGAAAAGGATCCCCCAGAAGTTTTGGGACTTGGCCTGGCGCTGCTTTCAGGGGAAGCTATATGTGAGGGACAATCTGAAGTGCAGGAGATCTGATGACCGAGGGTGTCCCCGAGAAGAGTGCGGGGACATGCTGGAAAGCATGGACCATTTCCTGCTTCATTGTCCCTTTAATATAAGGGTCTACAACCGGGTGGGTGCTTCCATCGGCTGGAGTCAACTTGCTGGCCTTACCTATCCAGAGTGGGCTTATGGGGCATTCAGGAACCTGGGTGGCCGAGATCGGGGCACTTTGTTTTTAGTCAGCTTAGTGGTTAGGTACTACACGTGAAATGCACGGTGTTTAGTGTCTAATCAGCGCAAAGTCCTCTCCGAGGTGGAGGTCTGTAGGAACATCACCGGTGACCTCGGGAAGATCAGGTCTTTGGAGTATGGCAGTCTTGGTACCAGTAGGGCTTCTCTCCTATGGAGAGGGTTTTCTTTTGATGTGCCCTAGGTACTAGACCTTTTGGGTAGAGTACCCTTGTTTTTGTTAGGGACAGTGATGCAGGGACAAGGTTAGGGTGATAGTAGGGTCAGTTTATCTTTAGGGATAATGGTAGGGTGAGAGGTAGGGTGCAGTTAGGGAAAGAATATACATTTTGTATGTATCAGGATTGCCATCCTTCTTCCTGGTGGTGGGCTAATGCATGTGCACCCTAGCTTTTTGTTTTGTTTTCAGATGTTAAGGTTATGAAGGGCTTACAGGCACCGAACTTGGGCCTAAAGTGGGTTGTATTGTTTGCTTATGTATGTTAAAGCTGGTTATGGTTAAGTTGGTTGGGAGGAGTTCTAGGTTGGGAGGGTATATTTGTGGGTGGTGGTGGTCTTTTCTTTTGGTGGACCTGACATGGGTCAGTTGTGGACTGGACATTGAGGACTATGAACTGTATGGAAAAAACTCTGACCCATGTACAGGAGGGTGGGTGGTGTGGGTGAAGGGTCAGTTTAGTGTAGAATGTTCTTTTATATTTGTAGGTGTGTTTTCTGTTTATTTATAGGTGTATATAGTTTGTGTATTGTATTGTACATAGTAGTGTATATAGTTAGTTATGTATATAGTATGTATAATGTATGTTATATTATTATAAAATGTTTTTTTTTTTTTTTTTTTTTTTAAGTATATAGTATTTATAGTAGGGATAGACATGGCAGTCGAACCAGTTTTGTTTTTGTAGTAATGTTTCTTTAGTATCCCGTTGTGGATTTATTTTCTTTGGTTTATATATGTAGTATGTAGTAAAGATGTGTGTAAGCATGTGTGTATTGTGTTTTCTGTGATATTTTCCCGAGTTTGGGTATTTTGAGTTGAATTTAATTTATTTATTTATTTATTTTTGGTTTCTTGGTTAAATCAAGTTAATATATTGATATATATGTGTGCATGTGTGAGTGTAGTATAGTGTTATTATTATTATTATTAATATTATTATTTAAAAAAAACAACATGGTGTGCAGTGTGAGTGCTTGTTGTGTTTTCTATGTATGATTTTTCCCGAGTTTGGGTGTTTTGAGTTAAAGCAAAATAGTGCTATTTTTATGTTTCTTATGAGTGTGTTGTTTGGCTATGAAAGGTGTAGTTATAATATTTCTAGTAGTTATAATATTTCTAGTTCTAGTAGAAAAGCTGGGCTGGCCGGTTAGGCAGGATTTTTGTTCTTTTATTTAAATGTAAAGTTTGGGTTTATGTTATTTCATGTTGTTGTTTTCCGTTATCGCAAAGTTGTGCTGGTTTATGTTTTGTTATGATTTATATTTTTCTAATAAAAGATTTACAGGATATAACTCAGGATCAGTACAGGATAAGTAATATAATGTATGTACACAGTGACCTCACCAGCAGAATAGTGAGTACAGCTCTGGAGTATAATACAGGATATAACTCAGGATCAGTACAGGATAAGTAATGTAATGTATGTACACAGTGACCCCACCAGCAGAATAGTGAGTACAGCTCTGGGGTATAATACAGGATATAACTCAGGATCAGTACAGGATAAGTAATGTAATATATGTACACAGTGATCTCACCAGCAGAATAGTGAGTACAGCTCTGGAATATAATACAGGAGATAACTCAGGATCAGTAGGGACGGGCTGCACCTCAATGGGGAGGGTGCAGCTTTGCTTGGGGAGAAGATGGCTAGAAGGGTGGAGGAGTGTTTAAACTAGGGACTTGGGGGGAGGGAACCTACAGCAAAGAGGGGGAAGATAGTGTAGATAGAGAGGTGGGAATTATAAATGTACCTGGGGGTGGAGCGGAGGGAGGGGTTAGAATAGTTAATAGGAATAGGCTTCATAGGAAAATAAAACTTACACCCTTGAATCCCATTAACCCCAATAACATAAAGGATGGAAATGTAAAGTGTATGTTCACAAATGCCAGAAGCCTAGCAAATAAAATGGGGGAGCTTGAGGCCTTGATACTGGAGGAACATATTGATATAGTTGGGGTCACTGAGACATGGCTGGTGATATAGTTGGGGTCACTGAGACATGGCTGGACTCCTCGCATGACTGGGCTGTCAATCTGCAGGGGTTTACATTGTTTCGCAAGGATAGAATGAACAGAAAAGGTGGTGGAGTCTGTCTGTATGTAAGAAGTGGTATGAAAGTCAGTGTGAACGATGCCATAGTGTGTGATGATTCTGAGGATGTGGAATCATTGTGGGTAGAATTACAAAAGGAGGGAAATACTGAAAAAATAATATTTGGGGTAATCTACAGACCCCCTAATATCACTGAAGAGATAGAAGTTCGGCTTCATAAACAAATAGAGAGGGCCGCCCGGGCAGGTACAGTGGTAATAATGGGAGATTTTAACTATCCAGATATAGATTGGGGCCGGGGGTTGGCTAAAACTACAAAGGGGCGACAATTCCTAAATTTATTGCAGGATAATTTTCTGGGCCAGTTTGTGGAGGACCCAACAAGAAGTGATGCCTTGTTGGATCTGATCATTTCCAACAACGCAGAGCTGGTTGGTAATGTAACTGTGCGGGAAAACCTTGGTAATAGCGACCACAATATAGTTACTTTTGACTTAAAATGTAGAAAACAAAGACAGGCGGGGAAAGCAAAAACATATAACTTTAAAAAGGCAAATTTCCCTGGGCTGAGGGCTGCACTACAGGACATAGACTGGGGGAGGGGTTCTCAAATACTGATACAGAAGGTAAATGGGACATCTTTAAATCAACTCTAAATAACTATACAGCTAAATATATACCAAAGGGGAACAAATATAAACGATTGAAACTAAATCCTACATGGCTGACACATGATGTTAAAAGAGCAATAAACAGCAAAAAAATAGCCTTCAAAAAATACAAATCTGATGGGTCAGCGATAACATTTAAACAGTACAAGGAGCTTAATAAAATCTGTAAAAATGTAATAAAAACAGCAAAAATTCAAAATGAGAGACAGGTGGCCAAAGAAAGCAAAACTAATCCTAAATATTTTTTTAGATATATAAATGCAAAAAAACCAAGGACAGAGCATGTAGGACCCCTTAATAATGATAATGGGGAGGTTGTCACAGGCGATCAAGAGAAGGCGGAGCTACTGAATGGGTTCTTTAGTTCTGTATACACTATGGAAGAAGGAGCTGACATTGGCCAGGTCAGTGCTGGTAACACATCATGTACAGGTCAGTGCTGGTAACACATCATGTACAGGTCAGTGCTGGTAACACATCATGTAATGTACTGAACTGGCTTAATGTAGAGATGGTACAAGGTAAGTTAAGTGATATAAATGTAAGCAAATCCCCAGGACCGGATGGACTACACCCAAGAGTTCTTAGAGAGGTAAGTTCAGTAATATCTGTACCCCTGTTCATGATATTTAGAGATTCTCTGGTGTCTGGTATTGTGCCAAGGGACTGGCGCAAGGCTAATGTGGTGCCAATCTTCAAAAAGGGCTCTAGGTCTTCCCCAGGAAACTATAGACCGGTAAGTTTAACGTGCATTGTGGGTAAATTGTTTGAAGGACTTATAAGGGATTACATACAGGAATACATAGGGGATAATTGTATTATAAGTGATAGCCAGCATGGGTTTACTAAGGATAGAAGTTGTCAAACCAATCTAATTTGCTTTTATGAAGAGGTGAGTAGAAGCCTTGACAGAGGAATGGCTGTGTATATAGAGGGGGGCTGTGTATATAGAGGGGGCTGTGTATATAGGGGGGGCTGTGGATATAGAGGGGGGCTGAGTATATAGGGGGGGGGCTGTGTATAGAGGGGGGGGCTGTGTATATAGTGGGGGGCTGTGTATATAGAGGGGGGGGCTGTGGATATAGAGGGGGGCTGTGGATATAGAGGGGGGCTGTGTATATAGAGGGGGGCTGTGGATATAGAGGGGGGCTGTGGATATAGTGTTTCTGGATTTTGCTAAAGCATTTGATACTGTCCCTCATAGACGTCTGACAGGTAAGTTAAGGTCTTTGGGTTTGGAAATTTTAGTTTGTAACTGGATTGAACACTGATCATGGATCGTACCCAGAGAGTGGTGGTCAATGATTCGTACTCTGATTGGTCCCCGGTTATTAGTGGTGTACCTCAAGGTTCAGTACTGGGACCGCTGTTGTTTAATTTATTTATCAATGATATAGAGGATGGTATTAACAGCTCTGTTTCTATCTTTGCAGATGACACCAAGCTTTGTAGCACGGTACAGTCTATATAGGATGTGCATAAGTTACAAGATGACTTGGATAGACTAAGTGTCTGGGCATCCACTTGGCAAATGAGGTTCAATGTGGATAAATGTAAAGTTATGCATCTGGGTACTAATAACCTGCATGCATCGTATGTCTTAGGGGGGATTAAACTGGCAGAGTCACTGGTAGAGAAGGATCTGGGGGACTTGTAGATCACAGACTACAGAATAGCATGCAATGTCAGGCTGCTGCTTCCAAAGCCGGCAGGATATTGTCATGTATCAAAAGAGGCCTGGACTCCAGGGACAGGGACATAATACTCCCCCTTTATAAAGCATTGGTACAGTCTATAGTGTATAATACTCCCCCTTTATAAAGCATTGGTACGGCCTCACCTGGAATATGCTGTTCAGTTTTGGTCACCTGTCCATAAAAGGGACACTGCGGAGTTGGAAAGGGTGCAGAGACGCGCGACTAAACTAATATGGGGCATGGAACATCTTAGCTATGAGGAGCGATTAAAGGAGTTACAATTGTTTAGTCTTGAGAAGAGACGTTTAAGGGGGGATATGATAAACGTATATAAGTATATTAATGGCCCATACAAAAAATATGGAGAAAAACTGTTCCAGGTTAAACCCCCCCAAAGGACGAGGGGGCACTCCCTCCGTCTGGAGAAAAAAAAGTTTAGTCTCAAGGGGCGACACGCCTTCTTTACCGTGAGGACTGTGAATTTATGGAACGGTCTACCTCAGGAACTGGTCACAGCAGGAACAATTAACAGCTTTAAAACAGGATTAGATACATTCCTGGAACAAAATAAGATTAATGCTTATGAAGAAATATAAAATCTCATCCCTTCCCCAATATCGCGCCACACCCCTACCCCTTAATTCCCTGGTTGAACTTGATGGACATATGTCTTTTTTCGACCGTACTAACTATGTAACTATGTAGTACAGGATAAGTAATGTAATATATGTACACAGTGATCTCACCAGCAGAATAGTGAGTACAGCTCTGGAGTATAATACAGGAAATAACTCAGGATCAGTACAGGATAAGTAATGTAATGTATGTACACAGTGACCCCACCAGCAGAATAGTGAGTACAGCTCTGGGGTATAATACAGGATATAACTCAGGATCAGTACAGGATAAGTAATGTAATATATGTACACAGTGATCTCACCAGCAGAATAGTGAGTACAGCTCTGGAATATAATACAGGAGATAACTCAGGATCAGTACAGGATAAGTAATGTAATATATGTACACAGTGATCTCACCAGCAGAATAGTGAGTACAGCTCTGGAGTATAATACAGGAAATAACTCAGGATCAGTACAGGATAAGTAATGTATGTACACTGTGATCTTACCAGCAGAATAGTGAGTACAGTTGCTTAGAAGGGATTTTCCCTTTGGGGATTTTGAGTGAATATGGGGGGAACCCCTCTCCTCAGGACTCTTGCTGATCATTAACCCTTATGTAAACATGTAAATACTGATCCTGTCAGTGTATATGTTCATAGGGCTGAGGCAAATTTCTGGTCACCGAATACCAAAATTATGTTTTTGAAAGAAAATCCGAATCTAATGTTGCAGTATATACAGGAACACAAATAGTTTACTAAATGACACATGAAAATTTTTCTGCCTTACTGGGGGATCCTCCACCGTCCCTTTACTCAAGGGAATTTACCAGAGATGAAGAAATGTGCAATATAACCTCTACATGAGCAGAAAACACAACATAAACTGCAACATTAACTACAACATAAACTGCAACATTAACTACAACATAAACTACAACATTAACTACAACATAAACTACAACATAAACTGCAACATAAACTACAACATAAACTAAACGTAAACTACAACATAAACACAACATAAACTGCAACATAAACTACAACATAAACACAACATAAACTACAACATAAACTACAACATAAACACAACATAAACTGCAACATAAACTACAACATAAACACAACATAAACTACAACATAAACTGCAACATAAACTACAACATAAACACAACATAAACTACAACATAAACTGCAACATAAACTACAACATAAACACAACATAAACTACAACATAAACTGCAACATAAACTACAACGTAAACTACAACATAATCCACAACGTAAACTACAACATAAACTACAACATAAACTACAACATAAATGTCACGATGCCGGCTGGCAGGTAGTGGATCCTCTGTGCCAGAGAGGGATTGGCGTGGACCGTGCTAGTGGATCGGTTCTAAGTCACTACTGGTTTTCACCAGAGCCCGCCGCAAAGCGGGATGGTCTTGCTGCGGCGGTAGTGACCAGGTCGTATCCACTAGCAACGGCTCAACCTCTCTGGCTGCTGAAGATAGGCGCGGTACAAGGGAGTAGACAGAAGCAAGGTCGGACGTAGCAGAAGGTCGGGGCAGGCGGCAAGGATCGTAGTCAGGGGCAACGGCAGGAGGTCTGGAACACAGGCTAGGAACATACAAGGAACGCTTTCACTGGCACGATGGCAACAAGATCCGGCAAGGAAGTGCAGGGGAAGTGAGGTGATATAGGGAAGTGCACAGGTGATAACACTAATTGGAACCACTGCGCCAATCAGCGGCGCAGTGGCCCTTTAAATCGCAAAGACCCGGCGCGCGCGCGCCCTAGGGAGCGGGGCCGCACGCGCCGGGACAGGACTGACGGAGAGCGAGTCAGGTACGGGAGCCGGGGTGCGCATCGCGAGCGGGCGCTACCCGCATCGCGAATCGCATCCCGGCTGGAGGCGGTATCGCAGCGCCCCGGGTCAGTGGATCTGACCGGAGCGCTGCAGTGAGGAGAGTGTAGCGAGCGCTCCGGGGAGGAGCGGGGACCCGGAGCGCTCGGCGTAACAGTACCCCCCCCCTTGGGTCTCCCCCTCTTCTTAGAGCCTGAGAACCTGAGGAGCAGACTTTTGTCTAGGATGTTGTCCTCAGGTTCCCAGGATCTCTCTTCTGGACCACAACCCTCCCAATCCACTAAAAAAAAGGTTTTCCCTCTGACCTTTTTGGATGCCAGAATCTCTTTGACGGAGAAGATGTCCGAGGAGCCGGAAACAGGAGTGGGAGGAACAGATTTGGGAGAGAAACGGTTAATGATAAGTGGTTTAAGAAGAGAAACGTGAAAGGCGTTAGGAATACGAAGAGAAGGAGGAAGAAGAAGTTTGTAAGAGACAGGATTAATCTGGCACAAAATTTTGAAAGGACCAAGATAGCGTGGTCCCAACTTATAGCTAGGGACACGGAAGCGGACATATTTAGCGGAGAGCCATACCTTGTCTCCAGGGGAAAAAATGGGAGGAGCTCTTCTTTTCTTATCCGCGAACTTCTTCATGCGTGATGAAGCCTGTAAGAGAGAATTTTGGGTCTCTCTCCATATGATGGAAAGATCACGAGAAATTTCATCCACAGCGGGCAGACCAGAGGGCAAGGGGGTAGGGAGGGGGGGAAGAGGGTGACGGCCGTACACCACGAAAAATGGGGATTTGGAGGAAGATTCAGAGACTCTGAAGTTATACGAGAATTCGGCCCATGGTAGAAGATCTGCCCAGTCATCCTGGCGGGAGGAAACAAAATGTCGTAAATAATCACCCAAGACCTGGTTAATTCTTTCTACTTGTCCATTGGATTGAGGATGATATGCAGAAGAAAAATTTAATTTAATCTTGAGTTGTTTACAGAGAGCCCTCCAGAATTTAGACACGAATTGGACGCCTCTATCCGAGACAATCTGCGTAGGCAACCCGTGAAGACGAAAAATGTGTACAAAAAATTGTTTAGCCAACTGAGGCGCTGAAGGAAGACCAGGAAGAGGGATGAAATGTGCCATTTTGGAGAATCGATCAACGACCACCCAAATAACAGTGTTGCCATGGGATGGGGGTAAGTCAGTAATAAAATCCATACCAATCAGAGACCAAGGCTGTTCGGGGACAGGCAGAGGATGAAGAAAACCAGCGGGCTTCTGGCGAGGAGTCTTATCCCGGGCACAGATAGTGCAGGCTCGCACAAAGTCCACAACATCCGTCTCCAGAGTCGGCCACCAATAGAAGCGAGAGATGAGTTGCACAGATTTCTTGATGCCCGCATGACCTGCGAGATGGGAGGAGTGACCCCATTTGAGGATTCCGAGGCGTTGGCGTGGAGAAACAAAGGTCTTTCCTGGAGGAGTTTGCCTGATGGAGGCTGGAGAAGTGGAAATCAGGCAGTCAGAAGGAATGATGTGTTGCGGAGAGAGTTCAACTTCAGAAGCATCCGAGGAACGAGAGAGAGCATCGGCCCTAATGTTCTTATCGGCAGGCCGAAAGTGAATTTCAAAATTAAATCGGGCAAAGAACAGAGACCACCTGGCCTGGCGAGGATTCAGCCGTTGGGCAGACTGGAGGTAGGAGAGGTTCTTGTGATCGGTGTAAATAATAACTGGAAATCTTGATCCCTCCAGCAGATGCCTCCATTCCTCAAGTGCTAATTTAATGGCTAGAAGCTCTCGATCCCCGATGGAGTAGTTCCTCTCCGCCGGAGAGAAGGTCCTAGAAAAAAAACCACAAGTAACAGCATGCCCGGAAGAATTTTTTTGTAGAAGGACAGCTCCAGCTCCCACAGAGGAGGCATCAACCTCCAATAGGAAGGGTTTAGATGGGTCAGGTCTGGAGAGCACGGGAGCCGAAGAAAAGGCAGACTTGAGCCGTTTAAAGGCGTCTTCCGCTTGAGGAGGCCAAGACTTGGGATCGGCATTTTTTTTGGTTAAAGCCACGATAGGAGCCACAACGGTAGAAAAATGTGGAATAAATTGTCTGTAATAATTGGCGAACCCCAAAAAACGTTGGATAGCACGGAGTCCGGAGGGGCGTGGCCAATCTAAGACGGCAGAGAGTTTGTCTGGATCCATTTGTAGTCCCTGGCCAGAGACCAAGTATCCTAGGAAAGGAAGAGATTGGCATTCAAACAGACATTTCTCTATTTTGGCATAGAGTTGATTGTCACGAAGTCTCTGAAGAACCATACGGACATGCTGGCGGTGTTCTTCTAGATTGGCAGAAAAAATCAGGATATCGTCCAGATATACAACAACACAGGAGTATAAGAGATCACGAAAAATTTCATTAACAAAGTCTTGGAAGACGGCAGGGGCGTTGCACAGGCCAAAGGGCATGACCAGATACTCAAAGTGTCCATCTCTGGTGTTAAATGCCGTTTTCCATTCATCCCCCTCTCTGATGCGGATGAGATTATAAGCACCTCTTAAGTCCAGTTTGGTAAAGATGTGGGCACCTTGGAGGCGATCAAAGAGTTCAGAGATGAGGGGTAGGGGGTAGCGGTTCTTAACCGTGATTTTATTAAGACCGCGGTAGTCAATGCAAGGGCGTAGAGAGCCATCTTTTTTGGACACAAAGAAAAATCCGGCTCCGGCAGGAGAGGAGGATTTACGGATAAAGCCCTTTTTTAAATTTTCCTGGACGTATTCAGACATGGCAAGAGTCTCTGGGGCGGACAGAGGATAAATTCTGCCCCGGGGTGGAGTAGTGCCCGGGAGGAGGTCGATAGGACAATCATAAGGCCTGTGAGGAGGTAGAGTCTCAGCTTGTTTTTTGCAAAAAACATCCGCAAAGTCCATATAGGCCTTAGGGAGACCGGTTACAGGAGGAACCACAGAGTCACGGCAAGGGTTACTGGGAACCGGTTTTAGGCAGTCCTTGGAACAAGAGGGCCCCCAACTCTTGATCTCCCCAGTGGACCAATCCAGGGTTGGGGAATGAAGTTGAAGCCAGGGAAGTCCAAGGAGAATTTCAGAAGTGCAATTGGGAAGAACCAAAAGTTCAATCCTCTCGTGATGAGGTCCGATGTGCATTAGAAGGGGCTCCGTGCGGAAACGTATGGTACAGTCTAATCTTTCATTGTTTACACAATTGATGTAGAGGGGTCTGGCGAGACTGGTCACCGGGATGTTGAACCTGTTGACGAGAGAGGCCAAAATAAAATTTCCTGCAGATCCGGAGTCCAAGAAGGCCACAGTAGAGAAGGAGAAGGCAGAGGCAGACATCCGCACAGGCACAGTAAGACGTGGAGAAGCAGAGTAGACATCAAGGACTGTCTCACCTTTGTGCGGAGTCAGCGTACGTCTTTCCAGGCGGGGAGGACGGATAGGACAATCCTTCAGGAAGTGTTCGGTACTAGCACAGTACAGGCAGAGATTCTCCATGCGGCGTCGTGTCCTCTCTTGAGGTGTCAGGCGAGACCGATCGACCTGCATAGCCTCCACGGCGGGAGGCACAGGAACAGATTGCAGGGGACCAGAGGAGAGAGGAGCCGGGGAGAAGAAACGCCTCGTGCGAACAGAGTCCATATCCTGGCGGAGCTCCTGACGCCTTTCGGAAAAACGCATGTCAATGCGAGTGGCTAGGTGAATGAGTTCATGTAGATTAGCAGGGATTTCTCGTGCGGCCAGAACATCTTTAATGTTGCTGGATAGGCCTTTTTTAAAGGTCGCGCAGAGGGCCTCATTATTCCAGGATAATTCTGAAGCAAGAGTACGGAATTGGATGGCGTACTCGCCAACGGAAGAATTACCCTGGACCAGGTTCAGCAGGGCAGTCTCAGCAGAAGAGGCTCGGGCAGGTTCCTCAAAGACACTTCGGACTTCCGAGAAGAAGGAGTGTACAGAGGCAGTGACAGGATCATTGCGGTCCCAGAGCGGTGTGGCCCATGACAGGGCTTTTCCGGACAGAAGGCTGACTACGAAAGCCACCTTAGACCTTTCAGTGGGAAACAGGTCCGACATCATCTCCAGATGCAGGGAACATTGGGAAAGAAAGCCACGGCAAAACTTAGAGTCCCCATCAAATTTATCCGGCAAGGATAGGCGTAGCCCAGGAGCGGCCACTCGCTGCGGAGGAGGTGCAGGAGCTGGCGGAGGAGATGACTGCTGAAGCTGTGGTAGTAACTGTTGTAGCATAACGGTCAGTTGAGACAGCTGTTGGCCTTGTTGCGCTATCTGTTGCGACTGCTGGGCGACCACCGTGGTGAGGTCAGCGACAACTGGCAGAGGAACTTCAGCGGGATCCATGGCCGGATCTACTGTCATGATGCCGGCTGGCAGGTAGTGGATCCTCTGTGCCAGAGAGGGATTGGCGTGGACCGTGCTAGTGGATCGGTTCTAAGTCACTACTGGTTTTCACCAGAGCCCGCCGCAAAGCGGGATGGTCTTGCTGCGGCGGTAGTGACCAGGTCGTATCCACTAGCAACGGCTCAACCTCTCTGGCTGCTGAAGATAGGCGCGGTACAAGGGAGTAGACAGAAGCAAGGTCGGACGTAGCAGAAGGTCGGGGCAGGCGGCAAGGATCGTAGTCAGGGGCAACGGCAGGAGGTCTGGAACACAGGCTAGGAACATACAAGGAAACGCTTTCACTGGCACGATGGCAACAAGATCCGGCAAGGAAGTGCAGGGGAAGTGAGGTGATATAGGGAAGTGCACAGGTGATAACACTAATTGGAACCACTGCGCCAATCAGCGGCGCAGTGGTCCTTTAAATCGCAAAGACCCGGCGCGCGCGCGCCCTAGGGAGCGGGGCCGCGCGCGCCGGGACAGGACTGACGGAGAGCGAGTCAGGTACGGGAGCCGGGGTGCGCATTGCGAGCGGGCGCTACCCGCATCGCGAATCGCATCCCGGCTGGAGGCGGTATCGCAGCGCCCCGGGTCAGTGGATCTGACCGGAGCGCTGCAGTGAGGAGAGTGTAGCGAGCGCTCCGGGGAGGAGCGGGGACCCGGAGCGCTCGGCGTAACAATAAACCACAACATAAACCACAACATAAACTACAACATAAACCACAACATAAACTACTACATAAACTATAACATAAACTACAACATAAGCTGCAACATAAACCACAACGTAAACTACAACGTAATCTACAACATAAACCACAACGTAAACTACAACATAAACCACAACGTAAACTACAACATAAACACAACATAAACTACAACATAAACTACAACGTAAATTACAACTTACACTGCAACATAAACTGCAACATAAACTACAATATAAACTGCAACATAAAATACAACGTAAATTACAACATCAACACAACATAAACACAACATAAACACAACATAAATTGCAACATAAACACAACATAAACTGCAACATACTAGAACGTAAACTGCAATGTAAATTACAACAAAAACTACAATATAAACTACAACGTAAACTACAACGTAAACTACAGCGTAAACACAGCCTAAACACAACGTAAACTACAACGAAAAACTACAACATAGACACAACAGAAACTACAACATAAACACAACATAAACTACAACATAAATACAACATAAACTACAACATAAACACAATGTAAACTACAACATAAACACAAGGTAAACTACAATATAAACTACAACATAAACACAAGGTAAACTACAATATAAACTACAACATGAACACAACGTAAACTTCAACATAAACTACAACATAAACTGCAACATAAACTACAACATAAACTACAACATAAACACAACATAAACTAAATGTAAACTACAACATAAACACAAGGTTAACTGCAACATAAACAACAACATAAACACAACGTAAACAACAACATAAACTACAACATAATCTACAACATAAACTACAACATAAACACAATGTAAACTACAACATAAACACAACATAATCTACAACATAAACACAACATAATCTACAACGTAAACTACAAAACTGACGGCGTCCATTGCCGCCGTGGCGCCGTGTCTGTGGGGGGGGGGGGGGGGTGCGGCCCATAGACTGGTTTGAGTGGCATTGGGGCCGCTCTGCCAGTGGGTCGTTCCCCCCTCCACCCCCCCCCCCCCCCCTTGGCACTGGTGTCGCGTTGGTGGTGGTCGCCGCCCGGTGCTGCGCCATTTTATGCTAGGGACGTTAAGGACCCACTCTAAATAGGTGGCCTTGACGTGGCGAGTGGCTTGTACTTTTTGATTAAAAATGTATAATAACAACCTGTTATTTTTTGATATTATGCTGAGAAGCAATCAGATCATTATACAAGATTGTAGATGTGCGCCATGTCTGTTTTCTACCCGAATTCATAATTATTATTTATTTTGCAGGAATATTCCTCTATGTAGAGAGGTGCACACCCACGAGGAACGCCGCGTGTACATGTCGGTCGGGGATGAAGTGCGCAGACGAAAAGTGTTCACAGTGCGAAAGTGACCGCTGTACTGCTGGGGAGCAACTGGTGGAAGAAAGTAAGATCCTCGACGAGATCTACTCTACAGGATCCGCTATTCTCTTCTCTACAAGATCCGCTCTTCTCTATAGGATCCGCTATTCTCTACCGGATCCGCTATTCTCTACTCTACAGGATCCGCTATTCTCTTCTCTACAGGATCCGCTATTCTCTTCTCTACAGGATCCGCTATTCTCTTCTCTACAGGATCCGCTATTCTCTTCTCTACAGGATCCGCTATTCTCTACTCTACAGGATCCGCTATTCTCTACTCTACAGGATCCGCTATTCTCTTCTCTACAGGATCCGCTATTCTCTTCTCTACAGGATCCGTTATTCTCTTCTCTACAGGATCCGCTATTCTCTACTCTACAGGATCCGCTATTCTCTACTCTACAGGATCCGCTATTCTCTACTCTACAGGATCCGTTATTCTCTTCTCTACAGGATCCGCTATTCTTTACTCTACAGGATCTGCTATTCTCTACTCTACAGGAACCGCTATTCTCTTCTCTACAGGATCCGCTATTCTCTACTCTACAGGATCCGCTATTCTCTACTCTACAGGATCCGCTATTCTCTTCTCTACAGGATCCGCTATTCTCTACTCTACAGGATCCGCTATTCTCTTCTCTACAGGATCCGCTATTCTCTTCTCTACAGGATCCGCTATTCTCTACTCTACAGGATCCGCTATTCTCTTCTCTACAGGATCCGCTATTCTCTTCTCTACAGGATCCGCTCTTCTCTACAGGATCCGCTATTCTCTACTCTACAGGATCCGCTATTCTCTTCTCTACAGGATCCGCTCTTCTCTACAGGATCCGCTATTCTCTACTCTACAGGATCCGCTATTCTCTTCTCTACAGGATCCGTTATTCTCTACTCTACAGGATCCGCTCTTCTCTACAGGATCCGCTATTCTCTACTCTACAGGATCCGCTATTCTCTTCTCTACAGGATCCGTTATTCTCTTCTCTACAGGATCCGCTATTCTCTTCTCTACAGGATCCGCTATTCTCTACTCTACAGGATCCGCTATTCTCTTCTCTACAGGATCCGCTATTCTCTTCTCTACAGGATCCGCTCTTCTCTACAGGATCCGCTATTCTCTACTCTACAGGATCCGCTATTCTCTTCTCTACAGGATCCGCTCTTCTCTACAGGATCCGCTATTCTCTACTCTACAGGATCCGCTATTCTCTTCTCTACAGGATCCGTTATTCTCTACTCTACAGGATCCGCTCTTCTCTACAGGATCCGCTATTCTCTACTCTACAGGATCCGCTATTCTCTTCTCTACAGGATCCGCTATTCTCTTCTCTACAGGATCCGCTCTTCTCTACAGGATCCGCTATTCTCTACTCTACAGGATCCGCTATTCTCTTCTCTACAGGATCCGCTCTTCTCTACAGGATCCGCTATTCTCTACTCTACAGGATCCGCTATTCTCTTCTCTACAGGATCCGTTATTCTCTACTCTACAGGATCCGCTCTTCTCTACAGGATCCGCTATTCTCTACTCTACAGGATCCGCTATTCTCTTCTCTACAGGATCCGTTATTCTCTTCTCTACAGGATCCGCTATTCTCTTCTCTACAGGATCCGCTATTCTCTACTCTACAGGATCCGCTATTCTCTTCTCTACAGGATCCGCTATTCTCTTCTCTACAGGATCCGCTCTTCTCTACAGGATCCGCTATTCTCTACTCTACAGGATCCGCTATTCTCTTCTCTACAGGATCCGCTCTTCTCTACAGGATCCGCTATTCTCTACTCTACAGGATCCGCTATTCTCTTCTCTACAGGATCCGTTATTCTCTATTCTACAGGATACGCTATTCTCTTCTCTACAGGATACGCTATTCTCTTCTCTACAGGATACGCTATTCTCTTCTCTAGGGAACTGATGAGATACCTTCTGAATCTTACTTTAATTTAGTGATTTTCTTTTCCAGAATGTACGACGTGCCCCCCGGGGACCTTCAACACCGGAGCCGAACACGTCTGTAAACCATGGACAGAGTAAGGACTGGATAATTGTCTGTACAACTTGGTGACCCCTCTCTGATGGTGACCCCTCTCTAATGGTGACCCCTCTCTGATGATGACCCCTCTCTGATGGTGACCCCTCTCTGATGATGACCCCTCTCTGATGGTGACCCCTCTCTTTTGATGACCCCTCTCTGATGATGACCCCTCTCTGATGGTGACCCCTCTCTGATGGTGACCCCTCTCTGATGGTGACCCCTCTCTGATGGTGACCCCTCTCTGATGGTGACCCCCACTCTGATGATGACCCCTCTTTGATGGTGACCCCTCTCTGATGGTGACCCCTCTCTTATGGTGACCCCTCTCTTATGGTGACCCCTCTCTGATGGTGACCCCTCTCTGATGGTGACCCCTCTCTTCTGTTGACCCATCTCTTATGGTGACCCCTCTCTTATGGTGACCCCTCTCTTATGGTGACCCCTCTCTGATGGTGACCCCTCTCTGATGGTGACCCCTCTCTTCTGTTGACCCATCTCTTATGGTGACCCCTCTCTTATGGTGACCCCTCTCTTATGGTGACCCCTCTCTGATGGTGACCCCTCTCTGATGGTGACCCCTCTCTGATGGTGACCCCTCTCTTCTGTTGACCCATCTCTTATGGTGACCCCTCTCTTATGGTGACCCCTCTCTTATGGTGACCTCTCTCTGATGGTGACCCCTCTCTGATGGTGACCCCTCTCTGATGATGACCCCTCTCTGATGATGACCCCACTCTGATGATGACCCCTCCCCTTATGGTGATCCCTCTCTGATGGTGACCCCTCTCTGATGATGAACCCTCTCTGATGGTGACCCCTCTCTGATGGTGACCCCTCTCTGATGGTGACCCCTCTCTAATGGTGACCTCTCTCTGATGGTGACCTCTCTCTGATGGTGACCCCTCTCTGATGATGACCCCTCTCTGATGGTGACCCCTCTCTGATGGTGACCCCTCTCTGATGGTGACCCCTCTCTTATGATGACCCCTCTCTGATGATGACCCCTCTCTGATGATGACCCCTCTCTGATGGTGGCCCCTCTCTGATGGTGACCCCTCTCTGATGGTGACCCCTCTCTGATGGTGACCCCTCTCTGATGGTGGCCCCTCTCTGATGGTGGCCCCTCCCTGATGGTGACCCCTCCCTGATGGTGACCCCTCCCTGATGGTGACCCCTCTCTGATGGTGATCCCTCTCTGATGGTGACCCCTCCCTGATGGTGACCCCTCCCTGATGGTGACCCCTCCCTGATGGTGACCCCTCTCTGATGGTCGCCCCTCTCTGATGGTGACCCCTCTCTTATGGTGACCCCTCTCTGATGGTGACCCCTCTCTGATGGTGACCCCTCTCTGATGATGACCCCTCTCTGATGATGAACCCTCTCTGATGGTGACCCCTCTCTGATGGTGACCCCTCTCTGATGGTGACCCCTCTCTAATGGTGACCTCTCTCTGATGGTGACCTCTCTCTGATGGTGACCCCTCTCTGATGATGACCCCTCTCTGATGGTGACCCCTCTCTGATGGTGACCCCTCTCTAATGGTGACCTCTCTCTGATGGTGACCTCTCTCTGATGGTGACCCCTCTCTGATGATGACCCCTCTCTGATGGTGACCCCTCTCTGATGGTGACCCCTCTCTGATGGTGACCCCTCTCTGATGGTGACCCCTCTCTTATGGTGACCCCTCTCTGATGATGACCCCTCTCTGATGGTGGCCCCTCTCTGATGGTGACCCCTCTCTGATGGTGACCCCTCTCTGATGGTGACCCCTCTCTGATGGTGACCCCTCTCTTATGATGACCCCTCTCTGATGGTGGCCCCTCTCTGATGGTGGCCCCTCCCTGATGGTGACCCCTCCCTGATGGTGACCCCTCCCTGATGGTGACCCCTCTCTGATGGTGATCCCTCTCTGATGGTGACCCCTCCCTGATGGTGACCCCTCCCTGATGGTGACCCCTCCCTGATGGTGACCCCTCTCTGATGGTCGCCCCTCTCTGATGGTGACCCCTCTCTTATGGTGACCCCTCTCTGATGGTGACCCCTCTCTGATGGTGACCCCTCTCTGATGATGACCCCTCTCTTATGGTGACCCCTCTCTGATGGTGACCCCTCTCTGATGGTGACCCCTCTCTGATGGTGACCCCTCTCTGATGGTGACCCCTCTCTTATGGTTACCCCCACTCTGATGATGACCCCTCTCTGATGGTGACCCCTCTCTGATGGTGACCCCTCTCTGATGGTGACCCCTCTCTTATGGTGACCCCTCTCTGATGGTGACCCCTCTCTGATGGTGACCCCTCTCTGATGGTGACCCCTCCCTTATGGTGACCCCTCCCTGATGGTGACCCCTCTCTGATGGTGACCCCTCTCTGATGGTGACCCCTCCCTGATGGTGACCCCTCCCTGATGGTGACCCCTCCCTTATGGTGACCCCTCCCTTATGGTGACCCCTCTCTGATGGTCGCCCCTCTCTGATGGTGACCCCTCTCTGATGGTGACCCCTCTCTGATGGTGACCCCTCTCTTATGGTTACCCCCACTCTGATGATGACCCCTCTCTGATGGTGACCCCTCCCTGATGGTGACCCCTCTCTGATGGTGACCCCTCTCTGATGGTGACCCCTCCCTGATGATGACCCCTCCCTTATGGTGACCCCTCCCTTATGGTGACCCCTCCCTTATGGTGACCCCTCTCTGATGGTGACCCCTCTCTGATGGTGACCCCTCTCTGATGGTGACCCCTCTCTTATGATGACCCCTCTCTGATGGTGACCATTGACCATTAATAGTCGGCCCGCAGGGTCACCAGTTCCATAGAGACTATAAACATTTCTGCCTTCAGTTCTGTCTCTTTGTTCCCAGCTGCTCGGCCCTTGGAGGAATCATCATCAGTAATGGCAGCCGGACGTCAGACGTGGTCTGTGGTGGACGCCTCGCCATGGTCACACGGTCACCGAGACCACCCACCACCACCGCCACCACAGGTAAGTCCTGATAATGACACCATCAGTCCTGGCAGGGCCCTACCTGAATGCCTCCTTACTGGGTTTATGTAGAACTGTGTTTTCCAACCAGGAGGCCTCCAGCTGTTGCAAAACTACAACTCCCAGCATGCCCAGACAGCCAAAGGCAACACTGGGAGAGCCTGTAGGAGTACAATGGGGGGGGGGGGGGGGGTTGTAGTTTTGTAACTGGTGGAGAAGCTGTGGCTGTCCGGGCTTGCTGGGAGTTGTAGTTGTGTAGCAGCTTGTGAGACGACAGCTGTCAGAGCATACTGGGGAGTTTTATTTATACAAAGGCTGGAGCACTTGCCAGGACATGCTGGGAGTTGTAGTTGTGCAACAGCAGAGACCGCTGGTCTGGTATATTATCCAGGAATAGAAAAACAGCTGAGTTCTTCCAAAAACAGCGCCACCCCTGTCCTCAGGCTGTGTGCGGTACTACAGCTTGTCTCCAGTCACTTCAATGGAAGCCAGCTGCAATACCGCACACAACCTTAGGACAGGGGTGGCGCTGTTTTTGGAAGAAATCATCTCTGTTTTTCTTTTCCTGGAGATCCCCTTTAACCCCGTATACAATGTACCATGTTCCCTTTTCCTTCTTCCTCAGAGGTCAGACTGGAGGTGGCGCCTGTGGACCGTAACCTGCACGTTGTCTACATCGTGGTCTCCGCCGCCGCCCTCCTGGCGCTCCTGGTCATTTGCGTTTTGTGCCGCCAAGAACTGACGACAAAAGTCAAACAGGTTTTCCAGACAAGTGAGTGATCGCAACGTAAAGATGTTTTATTGTAGAGGATCATGGGAGGTGTCAGGTGATTGTGTCAGGGGGTTGTGTCAGGGGGTTGTGTCAGGGGGTTGTGTCAGGGGGTTGTGTCAGGTGACTGTGTCAGGTGACTGTGTCAGGGGGTTGTGTCAGGTGATTGTTTCAGGTGATTGTGTCAGGTGATGTTGTCAGGTGGTGTTGTCAGGTGGTGTTGTCAGGGGGTTGTGTCAGGTGACTGTGTCAGGGGGTTGTGTCAGGGGACTGTGTCAGGTGACTGTGTCAGGGGGTTGTGTCAGGTGGTGTTGTCAGGTGGTAGTGTCAGGTGACTGTGTCAGGTGGTTGTGTCAGGTGATTGTGTCAGGTGGTAGTGTCAGGAAGTTGTGTCAGGTGATTGTGTCAGGTGATTGTGTCAGGTGATTGTGTCAGGTGGTGTTGTCAGGTGGTGTTGTCAGGTGACTGTGTCAGGGGACTGTGTCAGGTGGTTGTGTCAGGTGGTTGTGTCAGGTGGTTGTGTCAGGTGATTGTGTCAGGTGATTGTGTCAGGTGGTTGTGTCAGGGGGTTGTGTCAGGTGACTGTGTCAGGGGATTGTGTCAGGGGATTGTGTCAGGTGGTAGTGTCAGGTGATTGTGTCAGGTGATTGTGTCAGGTGGTTGTGTCAGGGGGTTGTGTCAGGTGACTGTGTCAGGGGATTGTGTCAGGGGATTGTGTCAGGTGGTAGTGTCAGGTGATTGTGTCAGGTGGTAGTGTCAGGTGGTAGTGTCAGGGGTTGTGTCAGGTGGTAGTGTCAGGTGATTGTGTCAGGTGGTAGTGTCAGGGGATTGTGTCAGGGGATTGTGTCAGGGGATGTGTCAGGTGGTAGTGTCAGGTGATTGTGTCAGGTGGTAGTGTCAGGGGATTGTGTCAGGTGATTGGGAGGAACCCAAAATTCTATGTCTGGAAAGGTAAATGTTCAGTGCCCCTGACTACGACTACAACACAACAACTATAACACAACAACTATAACAATATGACTATAACACATCACAGCTATAACACAGCACAACTACAACACAGCACAACTACAACACAGCACAACTACAACACAGCACAACTACAACACAGCACAACTACAACACAGCACAACTACAACACAGCACAACTACAACACAGCACAACTACAACACAGCACAACTACAACACAGCATGACTATAACATAACACAACTCTTCCACAACACAACTGTAACACATCACAACACAACTACACTTCTCAAAAACATAAAGGTCTCCCTGCGATAACACATTGTAGATCTGAACTAATCGTATGAAATCCTTTCCTCTTTACATAGTTGAATTCACTGACAACAAAATCACCAAAAATTATCAATGGAAATCATTAACCCCTGGAGGTCTGGATATGGAGTCACCCTCAAAATCACAGAGGAAAACCCCACTACAGGCTGATCCAACTTTATGTAATGTCCTTAATACAAGTCCCAATGAGGCTCAGTAGTGTGTGTGGCCTCCACGTGCCCGTATGACCTCCCCGCCTGGGCATGCTCCTGATGAGGTGGAGGATGGTCTCCTGAGGGATGTCCTCCCAGACCTGGACTAAAGCATCCGCCAACTCCTGGACAGTCTGTGGTGGATGGAGCGAGACGTCCCAGATGTGCTCAATCGGATTCAGGGGAACGGGCGGCCAGTCCATAGCATCAATGCCTTCCTCTTGTAGGAACTGCTGACACACTCCAGACACATGAGGTCTAGCATTGTCTTATATTAGGAGGAACCCAACCGCACCAGCATATGGTCTCACAAGGTTCTGAGGATCTCTGTACCTAATGGCAGTCAGGATACCTCTGGTAAGCACATGGAGGGCTGTGCGGCCCCCCAAAGAAATGCCCCCCCACACCATTACTGACCCACCGCCAAACCGGTCATGCTGGAGGATGTTACAGGCAGCAGAACGTTCTCCACAGCATCTCCAGACTCTGTCACATGTGCTCAGTGTGAACCTGCTTTCATCTGTGAGGAGCACAGGGCACCAGTGGTGAATTTGCCAATCTTGTTGTTCTCTGGCAAATGCCAAACGTCCTGCACGGTGTTGGGCTGTAAGCACAACCCCCACCTGTGGATGTCGGGCCCTCATACCGCCATCATGGAGTCTGTTTCTGACTGTTTGAGTGGACACATGCACATTTGTGACCTGCTGGAGGTCATTTTGCAGGGCTCTGGCAGTGCTCCTCCTGCTACTCCGTGTGCAAAGGTTGAGGTACCGGTCCTGCTGCTGGGTTGTTGCCTCCTCCACGTCTCCTGATGGACTGGCCTGTCTCTTGGCAGCGCCTCCATGCTCTGGACACTACGTTGACAGACACAGCAAACCTTCTTGTCACAGCTCGCATTGATGTGCCATCCTGGATGAGCTGCCCTACCTGAGCCACTTGTGTGGGTTGTAGACTCCGTCTCATGCTACCACTAGAGTGAAAGCACCGCCAGCATTCAAAAGTGACCAAAACATCAGCCAGGAAGCATAGGAACTGAGAAGTGGTCTGTGGTCACCACCTGCAGAACCACTCCTTTATTGGGGGTGTCTTACTAATTGCCTATAATTTCCACGTGTTGTCTGTTCCATGTGAAATTGATTGTCAATCAGTGTTCTTCCTGAGTGGACAGTGGGATCTCACACAAGGGTCAGTGATTGGAGACCGGACATTATTATCTTTCACTTTTAGAATCCGAGCTCGTACGGAGAAGAATCTACCATATGTGGGGGTTTTCCCCAAAAGACGCTCGGACGGTGGACGGTGGGGGGCGGGGGTGGAGGGGGTGTAATTGTTTTATGGGTCCAACCACTAATCACGCCCTGTGTCCCCCATTTGAGTACTCTCGGCCCCTCTGTTCAGCTCAATGTGGTGAAGACAGACGGGTTATGTCCTTGGCCGTATGCAGGGGTCTAGCTATAGAGGTAGCAGTCACACCGGGGCCCTCGTACCTAAGGGGGCCCCAAAGCCCATCTGCCCCATAAGAGCCCAGTATTATAATTGACATATGGGGCCCTGTTTCAGATTTAGCATCGGGGCCCAGAAGCTCTGGCCATAAAGATGGAAGGAGCGTGTGTGACCCCCGCACTGTTCACGTGGACACGGGGCCCCCATTCTATTGATTTGTGGTCGTCCAATCAGCGGTCAGCCGTGGGGCCCCCAACTAATTCTGAGAATCAAGGGGCCACACCACTGATTTATCTGCTGTACAGGGAAAAGAAGGCGTTATCAGGGGGGGTTCTCACAAAAACAGCGCCACACTCGTCCTCAGGTTGTGTCTGGTATTGCAGCTGAATTGAAGATTTAATGAACACAGAACCTGAGCCCAGTGGTGGCGCTGTTTGAAGGCCTCTCTGCTTTACTCATCCCGGTCACCCCCATAGTTAGGGGACGCGGTGTAGATCTTTTCATACACTTGCGCCGCACCGGAACTTTTACCAGATGGAAATCCCTTTTTAGCCGATTCCTCTGTGGGGATCTCTAATGTACAGCGCCCCCTCATCTGAAGGCTGCGGCTGGTATTACAGCTTATTATTGAAGTAAATGAGTCATAACAGACACCGACCACTAGTAATGCTGTAAAAAATAAAGAAAAAGAAAAAATTTACAAATCCTAAAAAAAATTATTGTTACTTTATAGTCAAACAGACGGAAGAGGAAGAAAGCTGCGACTGCCACTCCCCGGTGCAGGAAGGCGGCGGAGAGGACGAGCCCATGACCCTGCAGGCCTGACACATCTTCTGTGGATCCAGATTCTTCCTGGGATTTACCTCTATACTAGTGGTCTCCAAATTGGGGCCCTCCAGATGTTGCAAAACTACAACTCCCAGCATGAAGTTGAAGTTTTGCAAAAGGGAAGTCTTGATTTACCTTTCATGATCAGTGTGGATCCTCTGGAGGAGGCAGACAGGTGTTTGGCTGTCCGGGCATGCTGGGAGTTGTAGTTTTGCAACAGCTAAAAGTCCACAGTTTCAAGAGCATTGCTCTATTGTCCATGATTTTGCAAAAAACTACAACTCCTAGCATGCCGGGACAGCCAAACACCTGTCTGCCTCCTCCAGAGGATCCACACTGATCATGAAAGGTAAATCAAGACTTCCCTCTTGCAAAACTTCGTCTTCCAGCATGCCCAGACAGCTGTGTGATTTTGGAGCCTTACAATGGGGACCATGAAGGGCGGACCACCCCGTCTCAGATACCGAAGGGGGGTAACTTTTTTTTTTTTTCTTATTTGTGCAAATAACTTATTAGTCCTTATGTCTGCGTCTTAAAGCAACATGTAAGATTGCAAATTGTCTTCAGTGTAACCTTCCACCGTTTCATTTCTACAGCTCCGTGCAGACCTATGTGCCCCTCCCTGAGCTTAGTCTGACCCTGCGGTCATTGACCTCTCACCTTCAGCAGGTTTAGGCTCTGTTCACACATAAGGTTTTCATCAGTATTTTGTAGCCAAAACCAGGGGCGCAACTAAAACACTGAAAATCCTGCAAATCTTTTATTTCTTTATTTTGTTAAAGATATAAAAAAAAAAAATAATACAGTATATATATATATACACACACACACACACACACACACACACACACACACACACATATCTATATACTGTATCTGCTTCTGGTTAAAAAAAAAAAAAAACACAGATCAAAAATGAGGACAAAATAGTTACCAGAATACCATGCGTGAACCCGGCCTAATAAGGACAATATGTTGTGTGAGGGGATATGACTACACAAGGTCTGTTCTGTAGTCTGTTACCATGGAGACGCCGCATTTATTTGCAGAGAAGCTGTGGAAATAAAAACGAAAAAAAAAAGGTTTTAATCAAGTCTATTTGCAAAACTCATTTGTTTTATTCTCTGTGTAATTTTAGTTGCATTAGAGAAAAAAATAAAAAAATAAAAATTAAAAAAGGGGGGGGGGGTTGTGAGGGTGACACGTAACGTGAAGATTAAAGGGACCCTGTCATCTAGAAAATGTTGTCAAATCTTTCGCTATCATGTTATAGGGCAGGAGGAGCTGAGCGGATTGATATATATCATTATGGGAAAAGATTCAGTGTATCTTCTCATTTATTGATTGAAATCCCTGCTCTGAGGAGTCCAGTGGGAGTGTCACTCAGTGATAGGACCGCCCACTCAGAGATTTCAATCGATAGATTACAAGTTCTAGTTAATCTTTTCCAGCACTGATATATATCAATCCGCTCAGCTCCTCCTGCTTTATACAATGGTGCCCATAGATTAGGGTCCATGTGTGATGCGGCAGGTCCCCTTTAAGGATCCATTGCTCTGCGGTAACCAACTGATCCTTAGTCTATCTACAGTTATATCAAGTCTATTTTTGCTAATGTAAAATATATATATTTTTATACTTTTTTGTACTTTTAATGTTATATAAAGCTGCTTACATTGGTTTAAAAATATGCACAATTTTTCTGGCTGGTTTCTGTGTCTAATTTGAGAAATTGCGCAACATAATAAATTGGCGCATAATGTGGAAAAAGACGCACAACAATGAACTCCGCACATCCGACCACACCTACGGAGCATTACGTGGGCAAATTTATTGCGCACAATTTTTTTAAATCTGATACATGTGAGCAGGGTCTTAGTATAAGAGAGGTGGTACCGGAATATGTGAGGATAGTCCACCATGTCAGCCAATTATATCAATAAATGCAGTGTAATTCATCATTCCTCCTGTGGTGGCGCTGCTGAGGAACTGAACATTTACTGCCAAGTTCCCAACATTCCCTATAACAGCACCACCCCTATCCTCAGGCTGTGTGCAGTATTGCAGCTCAGTTTCATTATAGTGAATGGATACAAGTTGTAATACCGCACACGACCTGAGGACAGGGGTGGCGCTGTTTTTAGAAAATATTACTTCTGGTTTTCCTATTCTTGGAAAACCGATGGAGTTTGTCTGAAGCACCGAAAGCACCGCATCAAAAAGCAGTGATCTCGACATTTTGACCTTCTGGCTGCTGCAAAACTACAGTTCCCAGCCGTTGGCTGTCCGGGCATGCTGGGAATTGTAGTTTTTCAACGACGGGAGGTCCATAGTTTGCAGACCACAGATTTTGATGCGGTGGTTTCGGTGCTTCTGGAAAACTGAGATAGAAAACAACGTGGTCTGCAATAGCTTCCATGCTACGACTCGTGTGGTGACCCTTTAGGATAAAATGGCGCGGTTTATGGAGTGCACATGCTGTATACTTCTGTAGTATATACAGTATATATATATAACACGCAGAGCTTCACTGAAATGCATTAACATGATTAACTTGATAAATTCGACGCACATAAGAAAAACCAAGAAATGACTTCAGAACACGCCTCTGTATCACCACCTCTTCTCCTCGGTGACTTTTCTGCTCTAAAGCCGCATTTGTGACAAAAATGTGCGATATATATGTATTTATTTCTTTTTTTTTTCACACTTTTCCCCTATATGTACTCACCCATTTTTTGTATGTTTTTTTCTTCCTCATTTCAGTTCTGTGTATGTAAAGGACTACTTCAGACTACGAGGCCAGAATTTTTTTGTTTAATATTAATAATATGGTAAACGAGGGCTTGTGAGGAATTGTTTTTTGGAATAAAATTTATTGAAAACATGTTTTTTGTTTTTTTTTTAGTTTTCTTGACAGGCTTAGTAGTGGAAGCTGTCTAATAGATGGAATCCATGACTAAGCCGGGGCTTAGCATTAGCCTCAAAATCAGCTAGCGCTAACCCCCAACCAAGCCTGAAAAAAAAACAAAAAATAAATAAAAAATAAATAAAAATCTTAAAAAAAAAAACATTTATTCCAAACCCTTGTTAACCATTTTATTAATATTAAATCAGTGATATAATCCACCAAATCTGAAGGAGTCCTCCGCATACACGGATCTGAAATCAAAAGAACACGAAAAATATGTAAATACATTTATGGTGCCTCCAGCAGTTGCTAAATTTTAACCCCCATCCCATGACCGGAGTTGTAATTTAGCAACAGTGAACCTGATGTTTAACAACAGCTGGAGGCACCCTGTTCCTAAACTACAACTTCCATCATAGGAGTTGTAGTTTAGCAACAGCCAGGTAAGCCGCTTATGTCGCGCCGCATGACTACAACTCCCAGCATATCCTCACTGTAAGGGCATACTTGGAGTTGTAGTCTCATAACAGCGGGTGGTATATGCGGGCAGCCAGTGATTTTTTGTTTGTAGATTTGCGACTTTTTGTGCGACTTCTGATCACAAGTCGCAGTTAGTAAATCCTGAACTACAGCTGAAAAAAAAACTGATCTTGTGTAAAACAGCTGGATTGTGAGAAATTGCGCAGGCCGGTGTATATGCGCCAAATATACACCAAAAATCCAGTGTAAATCCCTTGATAAATCCCCCCCATTGTGTTTTCTATCCCCCTCAGCCCTATATAAATTAGCAGGAAGCTGCACGGGGCCCGATTCTTCCCGTCAGTCTCTGACTGGGAGCGCATGGTAAGTGGCTTTTGCACCTTGTTCACACTGGTGCGGTGCTGTGTGGCGTCCATTGCTGCCGTGTCTGTGGGGAGGTGCGGCCCTGGGACTGGTTTGAGTGGCATTGGGGGCTTCTCTGCCAGTTGGGCCGTTCCCCCTGTGGGCACTGGTGTTGGGCGGTGGTGGTCGCCGCTCAGTGCTGCGCCATTTTATGCTAGGGACGTTAGGGACCCGTTACTTACAGGTGGCCGTGACGTGGCGAGTGGGCAGCACCTCCTGATCATAAAGTACAATAACCACCTGTTAGTTTTATAAATGATGCTGAGAAGCCTTAGATCATGTTGTGGATGTGCGACCAGCTCTGTGTTCTCTATGTGAATTCACGGATATATATTTTATGTTATTACTGCTTCTTCCTCACGTTGTGATATAATAAAGAGGCTGAATGTCAATTCGGTCGTCCAGCGTTTTGTTTTAATATAAGTGAAATCTAATCCTAAAGTAATTTAACCTCTTAAGGACACATGACGTACTGGAACGTCATGTGTCCGCTCCCGATCTATAACGCGGGACCACGGCGGGTCGGGCCTGACCTCTAACAACGGCCGGGACCCGTGGCTCATAGCGCGCGGCATTGATCGCGGTTAAAGCTATTAAGTTGAACGCCGCGTCTAAAGTGAAAGTGAAAGTATGCCGGTTAGCTCAGTGTGCTGTTCGGGATTGCCGTGGTGAAATCGCGGCATCCCGAACAGCTTACAGGACAGCGGGAGGGTCCCTACCTGCCTCCTCGCTGTCCAATCACTGAATGACTGCTCAGTGCCTGAGATCCAGACATGAGCAGTCATGCGGCAGAATCATCGATCAGTGATTTCCAATGAGAAACCACTGATCAATGTAGAAGATCAGTGTGTGCAGTGTTATAGGTCCCTATGGGATAATAATGATCAGTATAAGAGATCAGTGTGTGCAGTGTTATAGGTCCCTATGGGATAGCAATGATCAGTATAAGAGATCAGTGTATGTAATGTTATAGGTCCCTATGGGATAACAATGATCAGTATAAGAGATCAGTGTGTGCAGTGTTATAGTCTCCTATGGGATAACAATGATCAGTATAAGAGATCAGTGTGTGCAGTGTTATAGTCTCCTATGGGATAATAATGATCAGTATAAGAGATCAGTGTGTGCAGTGTTATAGGTCCCTATGGGATAATAATGATCAGTATAAGAGATCAGTGTGTGCAGTGTTATAGTCTCCTATGGGATAACAATGATCAGTATAAGAGATCAGTGTGTGCAGTGTTATAGGTCCCTATGGGATAATAATGATCAGTATAAGAGATCAGTGTGTGCAGTGTTATAGGTCCCTATGGGATAGCAATGATCAGTATAAGAGATCAGTGTAGGCAGTGTTATAGGTCCCTATGGGATAATAATGATCAGTATAAGAGATCAGTGTGTGCAGTGTTATAGGTCCCTATGGGATAACAATGATCAGTATAAGAGATCAGTGTGTGCAGTGTTATAGCCCCCTATGGGATAATAATGATCAGTATAAGAGATCAGTGTGTGCAGTGTTATAGGTCCCTATGGGATAATAATGATCAGTATAAGAGATCAGTGTGTGCAGTGTTATAGTCTCCTATGGGATAACAGTGATCAGTATAAGAGATCAGTGTGTGCAGTGTTATACTGATTATTGTTATCCCATAGAAGACTATAAGAGATCAGTGTGTGCAGTGTTATAGGTCCCTATGGGATAATAATGATCAGTATAAGAGATCAGTGTGTGCAGTGTTATAGTCTTCTATGGGATAACAATAATCAGTATAAGAGATCAGTGTGTGCAGTGTTATAGGTCCCTATGGGATAACAATGATCAGTATAAGAGATCAGTGTGTGCAGTGTTATAGGTCCCTATGGGATAATAATGATCAGTATAAGAGATCAGTGTGTGCAGTGTTATAGGTCCCTATGGGATAATAATGATCAGTATAAGAGTTCAGTGTGTGCAGTGTTATAGGTCCCTATGGGATAATAATGATCAGTATAATAGATCAGTGTGTGCAGGGTTATAGTCTCCTATGGGATAATAATGATCAGTACAGGAGATCAGTGTGTGCAGTGTTATAGGTCCCTATGGGATAATAATGACAAGCATAAGAGATCAGTGTGTGCAGTGTAATAGTCTTCTATGGGATAATAATGATCAGTATAAGAGATCAGTGTGTGCAGTGTTATAGTCTCATATGGGATAATAATGATCAGTATAAGAGATCAGTGTGTACAGTGTTATAGTCTCCTATGGGATAATAATGATCAGTATAAGAGATCAGTGTGTGCAGTGTTATAGTCTTCTATGGGATAACAATGATCAGTATAAGAGATCAGTGTGTGCAGTGTTAAAGGTCCCTATGGGATAACAATGATCAGTATAAGAGATCAGTGTGTACAGTGTTATAGGTCCCTATGGGATAACAATGATCAGTATAAGAGATCAGTGTGTGCAGTGTTATAGCCCCCTATGGGATAATAATGATCAGTATAAGAGATCAGTGTGTGCAGTATTATAGTCTCATATGGGATAATAATGATCAGTATAAGAGATCAGTATGTGCAGTGTTATAGTCTTCTATGGGATAACAATGATCAGTATAAGAGATCAGTGTGTGCAGTGTTATAGGTCCCTATGGGATAATAATGATCAGTATAAGAGATCAGTGTGAGCAGTGTTATAGTCTCCTATGGGATAACAATGATCAGTATATGAGATCAGTGTGTGCAGTGTTATAGGTCCCTATGGGATAACAATGATCAGTATAAGAGATCAGTGTGTGAAGTGTTATAGCCCCCTATGGGATAATAATGATCAGTATAAGAGATCAGTGTGTGCAGTATTATAGTCTCATATGGGATAATAATGATCAGTATAAGAGATCAGTGTGTGCAGTGTTATAGTCTTCTATGGGATAACAATGATCAGTATAAGAGATCAGTGTGTGCAGTGTTATAGGTCCCTATGGGATAACAGTGATCAATATAAGAGATCAGTGTGTGCAGTGTTATAGGTCCCTATGGGATAACAATGATCAGTATAAGAGATCAGTGTGTGCAGTGTTATAGCCCCCTATGGGATAATAATGATCAGTATAAGTGATCAGTGTGTGCAGTGTTATAGTCTTCTATGGGATAACAATGATCAGTATAAGAGATCAGTGTGTGCAGTGTTATAGGTCCCTATGGGATAACAATGATCAATATAAGAGATCAGTGTGTGCAGTGTTATAGGTCCTTATGGGATAATAATGATCAGTATAAGAGATCAGTGTGTGCAGTGTTATAGCCCCCTATGGGATAATAATGATCAGTATAAGAGATCAGTGTGTGCAGTGTTATAGCCTCCTATGGGATAACAATGATCAGTATAAGAGTTCAGTGTGTGCAGTGTTATAGTCTCCTATGGGATAATAATGATCAGTACAGGAGATCAGTGTGTGCAGTGTTATAGGTCCCTAAGGGATAATAATGATCAGTATAAGAGATCAGTGTGTGCAGTGTTATAGTCTTCTATGGGATAACAATGATCAGTATAAGAGATCAGTGTGTGCAGTGTTATAGTCTCATATGGGATAATAATGATCAGTATAAGAGATCAGTGTGTGCAGTGTTATAGTCTCATATGGGATAATAATGATCAGTATAAGAGATCAGTGTGTGCAGTGTTATAGTCTTCTATGGGATAACAATGATCAGTATAAGAGATCAGTGTGTGCAGTGTTATAGGTCCCTATGGGATAACAATGATCAGTATAAGAGATCAGTGTGTGCAGTGTTATAGGCCCCTATGGGATAATAATGATCAGTATAAGAGATCAGTGTGTGCAGTATTATAGTCTCATATGGGATAATAATGATCAGTATAAGAGATCAGTGTGTGCAGTGTTATAGTCTTCTATGGGATAACAATGATCAGTATAAGAGATCAGTGTGTGCAGTGTTATAGGTCCCTATGGGATAACAATGATCAATATAAGAGATCAGTGTGTGCAGTGTTATAGGTCCCTATGGGATAATAATGATCAGTATAAGAGATCAGTGTGTGCAGTGTTATAGCCCCCTATGGGATAATAATGATCAGTATAAGAGATCAGTGTGTGCAGTGTTATAGTCTTCTATGGGATAACAATGATCAGTATAAGAGATCAGTGTGTGCAGTGTTATAGGTCCCTATGGGATAATAATGATCAGTATAAGAGATCAGTGTGCGCAGTGTTATAGTCTCATATGGGATAATAATGATCAGTATAAGAGATCAGTGTGTGCAGTGTTATAGTCTTCTATGGGATAACAATGATCAGTATAAGAGATCAGTGTGTGCAGTGTTATAGGTCCCTATGGGATAACAATGATCAGTATAAGAGATCAGTGTGTGCAGTGTTATAGGCCCCTATGGGATAATAATGATCAGTATAAGAGATCAGTGTGTGCAGTATTATAGTCTCATATGGGATAATAATGATCAGTATAAGAGATCAGTGTGTGCAGTGTTATAGTCTTCTATGGGATAACAATGATCAGTATAAGAGATCAGTGTGTGCAGTGTTATAGGTCCCTATGGGATAACAATGATCAATATAAGAGATCAGTGTGTGCAGTGTTATAGGTCCCTATGGAATAATAATGATCAGTATAAGAGATCAGTGTGTGCAGTGTTATAGCCCCCTATGGGATAATAATGATCAGTATAAGAGATCAGTGTGTGCAGTGTTATAGCCCCCTATGGGATAATAATGATCAGTATAAGAGATCAGTGTGTGCAGTGTTATAGTCTTCTATGGGATAACAATGATCAGTATAAGAGATCAGTGTGTGCAGTGTTATAGTCTCATATGGGATAATAATGATCAGTATAAGAGATCAGTGTGTGCAGTGTTATAGTCTCATATGGGATAATAATGATCAGTATAAGAGATCAGTGTGTGCAGTGTTATAGTCTTCTATGGGATAACAATGATCAGTATAAGAGATCAGTGTGTGCAGTGTTATAGGTCCCTATGGGATAACAATGATCAATATAAGAGATCAGTGTGTGCAGTGTTATAGGTCCCTATGGGATAATAATGATCAGTATAAGAGATCAGTGTGTGCAGTGTTATAGCCCCCTATGGGATAATAATGATCAGTATAAGAGATCAGTGTGTGCAGTGTTATAGTCTTCTATGGGATAACAATGATCAGTATAAGAGATCAGTGTGTGCAGTGTTATAGGTCCCTATGGGATAATAATGATCAGTATAAGAGATCAGTGTGCGCAGTGTTATAGTCTCCTATGGGATAATAATGATCAGTATAAGACATCAGTGTGTGCACTGTTATAGGTCCCTATGGGATAACAATGATCAGTATAAGAGATCAGTGTGTGCAGTGTTATAGTCTCCTATGGGATAATGATCAGTATAAGAGATCAGTGTGTGCAGTGTTATAGTCTTCTATGGGATAACAATGATCAGTATAAGAGATCAGTGTGTGCAGTGTTATAGGTCCCTATGGGATAACAATGATCAGTATAAGAGATCAGTGTGTGCAGTGTTATAGTCTCCTATGGGATAATGATCAGTATAAGAGATCAGTGTGTGCAGTGTTATAGTCTTCTATGGGATAACAATGATCAGTATAAGAGATCAGTGTGTGCAGTGTTATAGGTCCCTATGGGATAACAATGATCAGTATAAGAGATCAGTGTGTGCAGTGTTATAGTCTCCTATGGGATAATAAGGATCAGTATAAGAGATCAGTGTGCAGTGTTATAGTCTCCTATAGGATAATAATGATCAGTATAAGAGATCAGTGTGGGCAGTGTTATAGGTCCCTATGGGATAATAATGATCAGTATAAGAGATCAGTGTGTACAGTGTTATAGTCTCCTATGGGATAACAATAATCAGTATAAGAGATCAGTGTGTGCAGTGTTATAGGTCCCTATGGGATAATAATGATCAGTATAAGAGATCAGTGTGTGCAGTGTTATAGCCCCCTATGGGATAATAATGATCAGTATAAGAGATCAGTGTGTGCAGTGTTATAGTCTTCTATGGGATAACAATGATCAGTATAAGAGATCAGTGTGTGCAGTGTTATAGGTCCCTATGGGATAACAATGATCAGTATAAGAGATCAGTGTGTGCAGTGTTATAGCCCCCTATGGGATAATAATGATCAGTATAAGAGATCAGTGTGTGCAGTGTTATAGTCTCCTATGGGATAACAATGATCAGTATAAGAGATCAGTGTGCAGTGTTATAGGTCCCTATGGGATAACAATGATCAGTATAAGAGATCAGTGAGTGCAGTGTTATAGCCCCCTATGGGATAATAATTATCAGTATAAGAGATCAGTGTGTGCAGTGTTATAGTCTCATATGGGATAATAATGATCAGTATAAGAGATCAGTGTGTGCAGTGTTATAGTCTTCTATGGGATAACAATGATCAGTATAAGAGATCAGTGTGTGCAGTGTTATAGTCTCCTATGGGATAATAATGATCAGTATAAGAGATCAGTGTGTGCAATGTTATAGTCTTCTATGTAATAACAATGATCAGTATAAGAGATCAGTGTGTGCAGTGTTATAGGTCCCTATGGGATAACAATGATCAGTATAAGAGATCAGTGTGTGCAGTGTTCTAGGTCCCTATGGGATAATAATGATCAGTATAAGAGATCAGTGTGTGCAGTGTTATAGTCTTCTATGGGATAACAATGATCAGTATAAGAGATCAGTGTGTGCAGTGTTATAGTCTCCTATGGGATAACGATCAGTATAAGAGATCAGTGTGTGCAGTGTTATATGTCCCTATGGGATAACAATGATCAGTATAAGAGATCAGTGTGTGCAGTGTTATAGGTCCCTATGGGATAACAATGATCAGTATAAGAGATCAGTGTGTGCAGTGTTATAGGTCCCTATGGGATAACAATGATCAGTATAAGAGATCAGTGTGCGCAGTGTTAGTCTCCTATGGGATAACAATGATCAGTATAATAGATCAGTGAGTGCAGTGTTATAGCCCCCTATGGGACCTATAACACTGCAAAAAAAAAAAAAGTGAAAAAATAAGAGAATAAGTACATACACAGCGCGTCCATATGACTCGGTCATTTACTGTGATCAGGAGCGTATGTGACGGTGATACAGGAGGATCATAGTGCAGATCTGAGAGACAGGAAGGTCGTAACGTACTTTGTGGTGGAACGAAAATGTAAATTCACTCAATGAGTAAAGAACCTACAAAACAGTGACTGTAGGAAAGAGAAAACCACAAGATCACACGAGTGATGGGAACCCAGTCCCCACCGCAGCTTCCTTCGACCCCGCTCCTATATACAAGAATATAACTACTATAATACTGCTCCTATATACAAGAATATAACTACTATAATACTGCTCCTATATACAAGAATATAACTACTATAATACTGCCTCCTATATACAAGAATATAACTACTATAATACTGCTCCTATATACAAGAATATAACTACTATAATACTGCTCCTATATACAAGAATATAACTACTATAATACTGCTCCTATATACAAGAATATAACTACTATAATACTGCCTCCTATATACAAGAATATAACTACTATAATACTGCTCCTATATACAAGAATATAACTACTATAATACTGCTCCTATATACAAGAATATATCTACTATAATACTGCTCCTGTATACAAGAATATAACTACTATAATACTGCCTCCTATATACAAGAATATAACTACTATAATACTGCTCCTTTATACAAGAATATATCTACTATAATACTGCTCCTATATACAAGAATATAACTACTATAATACTGCTCCTATATACAAGAATATATCTACTATAATACTGCTCCTATATACAAGAATAGAACTACTATAATAATGCTCCTATATATAAGAATATAACTACTATAATGCTGCTCCTATATACAAGAATATAACTACTATAATAATGCTCCTATATACAAGAATATATCTACTATAATACTGCTCCTATATACAAGAATATAACTACTATAATACTGCTCCTATATACAAGAATATAACTACTATAATACTGCTCCTATATACAAGAATATATCTACTATAATACTGCTCCTATATACAAGAATATAACTACTATAATACTGCCCCCTATATACAAGAATATAACTACTATAATACTGTTCCTATATACAAGAATATATCTACTATAATACTGCTCCTATATACAAAAACATAACCACTATAATACTGCTCCTATATACAAGAATATATCTACTATAATACTGCTCCTATATACAAGAATATATCTATATATCTACTATAATACTGCTCCTATATACAAGAATATAACTACTATAATACTGCTCCTATAAACAAGAATATAACTACTATAATACTGCTCCTATATACAAGAATATAACTACTATAATACTGCCCCTAAATACAAGAATATAACTACTATAAAACTGCTCCTATATACAAGAATATAACTACTATAATACTGCTCCTATATACAAGAATATAACTACTATAATACTGCCTCCTATATACAAGAATATAACTACTATAATACTGCTCCTTTATACAAGAATATATCTACTATAATACTGCTCCTATATACAAGAATATAACTACTATAATACTGCTCCTATATACAAGAATATATCTACTATAATACTGCTCCTATATACAAGAATATAACTACTATAATACTGCTCCTATATACAAGAATATAACTACTATAATAATGCTCCTATATACAAGAATATATCTACTATAATACTGCTCCTATATACAAGAATATAACTACTATAATACTGCTCCTATATACAAGAATATAACTAATATAATACTGCTCCTATATACAAGAATATATCTACTATAATACTGCTCCTATATACAAGAATATAACTACTATAATACTGCCCCCTATATACAAGAATATAACTACTATAATACTGTTCCTATATACAAGAATATATCTACCATAATACTGCTCCTATATACAAAAACATAACTACTATAATACTGATCCTATATACAAGAATATATCTACTATAATACTGCTCCTATATACAAGAATATATCTATATATCTACTATAATACTGCTCCTATATACAAGAATATAACTACTATAATACTGCTCCTATAAACAAAAATATAACTACTATAATACTGCTCCTATATACAAGAATATAACTACTATAATACTGCCCCTATATACAAGAATATAACTACTATAAAACTGCTCCTATATACAAGAATATAACTACTATAATACTGCTCCTATATACAAGAATATAACTACTATAATACTGCTCCTATATACAAGAATATAACTACTATAATACTGCTCCTATATACAAGAATATATCTACTATAATACTGCTCCTATATACAAGAATATAACTACTATAATACTGCTCCTATATACAAGAATATATCTACTATAATACTGCTCCTATATACAAGAATATAACTACTATAATACTGCTCCTATATACAAGAATATATCTACTATAATACTGCTCCTATATACAAGAATATAACTACTATAATACTGCTCCTATATACAAGAATATAACTACTATAATACCGCTCCTATATACAAGAATATAACTACTATAATACTGCTCCTATATACAAGAATATAACTACTATAATACTGCTCCTATATACAAGAATATATCTACTATAATACTGCTCCTATATACAAGAATATAACTACTATAATACTGCTCCTATATACAAGAATATAACTACTATAATATTGCTCCTATATACAAGAATATAACTACTATAATACTGCCCCTATATACAAGAATATAACTACTATAATACTGCTCCTATATACAAGAATATAACTACTATAATACTGCTCCTATACACAAGAATATAACTACTATAATACTGCTCCTATATACAAGAATATAACTACTATAATACTGCTCCTATATACAAGAATATAACTACTATAATACTGCCTCCTATATACAAGAATATAACTACTATAATACTGCCTCCTATATACAAGAATATAACTACTATAATACTGTCTCCTATATACAAGAATATAACTACTATAATACTACTCCTATATACAAGAATATAACTACTATAATACTGCTCCTATATACAAGAATATAACTACTATAATACTGCCCCCTATATACAAGAATATAACTACTATGATACTGCTCCTATATACAAGAATATAACTACTATAATACTGCTCCTATATACAAGAATATAACTACTATAATACTGTCTCCTATATACAAGAATATAACTACTATAATACTGCCTCCTATATACAAGAATATATCTACTATAATACTACCCCTACATACAAGAATATAACTACTATAATACTGCCTCCTATATACAAGAATATAACTACTATAATACTGCCTCCTATATACAAGAATATAACTACTATAATACTGCTCCTAAATACAAGAATATAACTAGTATAATACTGCCACCTATATACAAGAATATAACTACTATACTACTGCTCCTATATACAAGAATATATCTACTATAATACTGCTCCTGTATACAAGAATATAACTACTATAATACTGCTCCTGTATACAAGAATATAACTACTATAATACTGCTCCTATATACAAGAATATAACTACTATAATAATGCTCCTATATACAAGAATATATCTACTATAATACTGCTCCTATATACAAGAATATAACTACTATAATACTGCTCCTATATACAAGAATATAACTACTATAATACTGCTCCTATATACAAGAATATATCTACTATAATACTGCTCCTATATACAAGAATATAACTACTATAATACTGCCCCCTATATACAAGAATATAACTACTATAATACTGTTCCTATATACAAGAATATATCTACTATAATACTGCTCCTATATACAAAAACATAACTACTATAATACTGCTCCTATATACAAGAATATATCTACTATAATACTGCTCCTATATACAAGAATATATCTATATATCTACTATAATACTGCTCCTATATACAAGAATATAACTACTATAATACTGCTCCTATAAACAAGAATATAACTACTATAATACTGCTCCTATATACAAGAATATAACTACTATAATACTGCCCCTAAATACAAGAATATAACTACTATAAAACTGCTCCTATATACAAGAATATAACTACTATAATACTGCTCCTATATACAAGAATATAACTACTATAATACTGCCTCCTATATACAAGAATATAACTACTATAATACTGCTCCTTTATACAAGAATATATCTACTATAATACTGCTCCTATATACAAGAATATAACTACTATAATACTGCTCCTATATACAAGAATATATCTACTATAATACTGCTCCTATATACAAGAATATAACTACTATAATATTGCTCCTATATACAAGAATATATCTACTATAATACTGCTCCTATATACAAGAATATAACTACTATAATACTGCTCCTATATACAAGAATATAACTACTATAATACTGCTCCTATATACAAGAATATATCTACTATAATACTGCTCCTATATACAAGAATATAACTACTATAATACTGCCCCCTATATACAAGAATATAACTACTATATTAATGCTCCTATATACAAGAATATAACTACTATAATACTGCTCCTATATACAAGAATATAACTACTATAATACTGCTCCTATATACAAGAATATAACTACTATAATACTGCCTCCTATATACAAGAATATTACTACTATAATACTGCCTCCAATATACAAGAATATAACTACTATAATACTGCTCCTATATACAAGAATATAACTACTATAATACTGCCTCCTATATACAAGAATATAACTACTATAATACTGCCTCCTATATACAAGAATATAACTACTATAATACTGCTCCTATATACAAGAATATAACTACTATAATACTCTCTCCTATATTCAAGAATATAACTACTATATTAATGCTCCTATATACAAGAATATAACTACTATAATGCTGCTCCTATATACAAGAATATATCTACTATAATACTGCTCCTATATACAAGAATATAACTACTATAATACTGCTCCTATATACAAGAATATAACTACTATAATACTGCCCCCTATATACAAGAATATAACTACTATAATACTGCCTCCTATATACAAGAATATAACTACTATAATACTGCTCCTATATACAAGAACATAACTACTATAATACAGCCTCCTATATACAAGAATATAACTACTATAATACTGCTCCTATATACAAGAATATAACTACTATAATACTGCTCCTATATACAAGAATATAACTACTATAATGCTGCTCCTATATACAAGAATATATCTACTATAATACTGCTCCTATATACAAGAATATAACTACTATAATACTGCTCCTATATACAAGAATATAACTACTATAATACTGCCCCCTATATACAAGAATATAACTACTATAATACTGCCTCCTATATACAAGAATATAACTACTATAATACTGCTCCTATATACAAGAACATAACTACTATAATACAGCCTCCTATATACAAGAATATAACTACTATAATACTGCTCCTATATACAAGAATATAACTACTATAATGCTGCCTCCTATATACAAGAATATAACTACTATAATACTGCTCCTATATACAAGAATATAACTACTATAATACTGCCTCCTATATACAAGAATATAACTACTATAATACTGCCCCTATATACAAGAATATATCTACTATAATACTGCTCCTATATACAAGAATATAACTACTATAATACTGCTCCTATATACAAGAATATATCTACTATAATACTGCTCCTATATACAAGAATATAACTACTATAATACTTCCTCCTATATACAAGAATATAACTACTATAATACTGCTCCTATATACAAGAATATAACTACTATAATACTGCTCCTATATACATGAATATATCTACTATAATACTGCCCCTATATACAAGAATATAACTACTATAATACTGGACAGTTCCTGACATGGACAGAGGTGTCAGCAGAGAGCACTGTGGTCAGGCTGGAAAGAACTACACAACTTCCTGTGGAGCATACAGCAGCTGATAAGTACTGGAAGAATTAAGATTTTTATATAGAAGTAATTTACCAGTAGATCTGAAAACATTTCCCCCCTGGAGTGCCCCTTTAATCACTATTTCTCTTGTTATTTTACGAGCATCGGTTGTTTCATCAGTGAAAATTCCACAATATGCAAATTCTACATTTACCCTTCATTTCCCCAGAGAAAATTAATCAATTAACAAAAAAATAACGGGGAAAGAAAAAAAAAAAAGGTAGTGAGTAATAAATCATTCACATTGCAAAACTACAACTCCCAGCATGCCTGGACAGCTTTTGGCCTTTGGCTGTCCAGGCATGCTGGGAGTTGTAGTTTTGCAACAGCTGGAGGCCCCCTGGTTAGGAGACACTTTACCATTGTTCACACATTGGATTTTAAACAAAACCAGGAGAAGAACCGAAAAGAATATGTTGTACTTTATTTTTTTCGCGTTTGGCTTTACTCCTCGTTATGGCTAAAAATTCTGACTAAATCACCACGTGCGGCCCCAAAATCTATGACTAAGTCCGTCCCGAGTCTTTCCGAGGTTCACAAATCCACTTGTATTTTACCAGCAGAATAATTCTTAACATGTTTAACACTTTGTTGTTGGAGGTTTTTCTTTCTTATACATTTTAGTTTTATTCCTTTTTTGTTTTATGCTTTTTTTATACATTTTACTTTTATGCTTTTATTATCTTTTTTTATACATTTTAGTTTTATGCTTTTTTTTATACATTTTACTTTTATGCTTTTATTATCTTTTTTTATACATTTTAGTTTTATGCTTTTTTTTATACATTTTAGTTTTATGCTTTTTTTTATACATTTTAGTTTTATGCTTTTTTTTTATACATTTTGGTTTTATGCTTTTTTTTATACATTTTAGTTTTATGCTTTTTTTATACATTTTAGTTTTATGCTTTTTTTTATACATTTTAGTTTTATGCTTTTTTTTATACATTTTAGTTTTATGCTTTTTTTATACATTTTAGTTTTATGCTTTTATCTTTTTTTTATACATTTTAGTTTTATGCTTTTTTTTATACATTTTACTTTTATGCTTTTATTATCTTTTTTTATACATTTAACTTTTATGCTTTTTTTATACATTTTAGTTTTATGCTTTTTTATACATTTTAGTTTTATGCTTTTTTTATACATTTTAGTTTTATGCTTTTTTTTATACATTTTAGTTTTATGCTTTTTTTTATACATTTTACTTTTATGCTTTTTTTTATACATTTTAGTTTTATGCTTTATTTATACATTTTAGTTTTATGCTTTTTTTTATCCATTTTAGTTTTATGCTTTTATTATCTTTTTTATACATTTTACTTTTATGCTTTTTTTTATACATTTTACTTTTATGCTTTTTTGTTATACATTTTAGTTTTATGCTTTATTTATACATTTTAGTTTTATGCTTTTTTTTAATCCATTTTAGTTTTATGCTTTTATTATCTTTTTTATACATTTTACTTTTATGCTTTTTTTTTATACATTTTACTTTTATGCTTTTTTTTTTATACATTTTAGTTTTATGCTTTTTTTATACATTTTAGTTTTATGCTTTTTTTTATACATTTTAGTTTTGCTTTTTTTTATATATTTTAGTTTTATGCTTTTTTTTAATAAATTTTAGTTTTATGCTTTTTTTTATACATTTTAGTTTTATGCTTTTTTTTAATACATTTTGGTTTTATGCTTTTTTTTATACATTTTAGTTTTATGCTTTTATTATCTTTTTTTTTTATACATTTTAGTTTTATGCTTTTTTTTTATACATTTTAGTTTTATGCTTTTTTTTTTTTATACCTTTTGGTTTTATGCTTTTATTATCTTTTTTTTATACATTTTAGTTTTATGCTTTTTTTTGCTTTTTTTTATACATTTTAGTTTTATGCTTTTTTTTATACATTTTAGTTTTATGCTTTTATTATCTTTTTTTTATACATTTTGGTTTTATGCTTTTTTTTCTTTTTCTTTTATACATTTTAGTTTTATGCTTTTTTTGCTGCTTTGTATTGCGGTTTCTTTGCACATTTTACAGGCATTTTTTTGCTGCTCATTTTTTTTTTTGAACATCGGGATTTTATGATTATAAATATTATGAAAAATAAAAGAGGATCAAAAACCGCACATAAAACCGTTATACGTCCCAAATTCCCAAGTCGCCTTTTTTTCCCCTGATCTAATCAATTCGCCAGCGATGTGTAAAGTCATCCGGTCGTCCAAGTCCTCAGAACACGGTCCCTATTGTAGTGTTTTCAGGGGTATAAATCCCTGCGCCTCATCTATGGCGTCATGTGCCCGGCCAATGGTCTTCAAACTGTGGCCCTCCAGATGTTGCAAAACTACAACTCCCAGCACAGATGAGACGGAGGCAGAATATCCTGCGGCGCTTTGGGGGAGATTTATCTAAACCTGTGTACAGGGAGAACAGTGCAGTTACCATAGCAACCAATCAGATCGCTGTTCTCATTTTTCACAGGCTGTTTTGCAATCTGATTGGTTGCTATGGTAACTGCACCGCTCTTCCTATACAAGTGAGGCTTTTTCTGCAGATTTCAAGGAGTTAAAATGGTAAATCGTTTTCCTGGCGCCATTGTTGGTTTTATACTTTAGAACAGTGTTTCCCAACCAGGGGGCCTCCAGCTGTTGCAAAACTACAACTCCCAGCATGCCAAAGGCTTTCCGGGCATGCTGGGAGTTGTAGTTTTGCAACAGCTGGAGGCACACTAGTTGGGAAACACTGCTTGAGAAATTGCTGGGGGGTTTACTACAGTCAGATCAGTCTGTACGGCTGTCCGGGCATGCTGGGAGTTGTAGTTCTGGGGGAGGTTGCTGAAAGTGAAGGAAGTGACTGATCCCATCGCTATGCGGGAAATCGTCGTCTTCTGGGAAACGTCTCCGCAGCTTGGTATGAACCCCCTCAGGCGGGAGACATGCTGGGACACATGGTGACAGACCAGCCCCTCCGCCATCTCCCTCCAGTCTCCAGACTGTGGCCCTCCAGATTTAGCTAGACTACAACTCCCAGCATGCTCGGACAGCCAACGTCAACAGCTGGAGGCCCCCTGGTTGGGAAACACTGCTTTATACCAATGATCTTCAATCCGTGGCCCTCTAGTTGGAAAACTACAACTCTCAGCATGCCCTGACAATTCTCTTTCATCCCAGTGACAAATCTTCTCTGGCAGATGGCGACTTACATCAGTGTTTCCTAACCAGTGTGCCTCCAGCTGTGGCAAAACTACAACTCCCAGCGTGCCCCAAAAGCCAACGGCCATCTGAACATGCTGGGAGTTGTAGTTTTGCAAAAGCTGAAGGACTTCGCACTATAGAGAGGGGTGGAACATCCTCGTCCGGCTGATCTTTTAATAACGTGCCCTCACCCCTACCTAACAGATTAGGGCAATGTTTTTCCAACCAGGGTGTCTTCAGCTGTTGCAAAACTACAACTACCAGTATGCCCGGACAGCCAACAGCTGCTGAGATGAGAGGGAAGCCTTGCTTTACCTTTCAGGAACAGTGTGGATTCTCTGGAGAAGGCAGACAGGCCTTTCGCTGTCTGTGCATGCTGGAAGTTGTAGTTTTGCAAGAGCTGGAGACCCCCTGGTTGGGGAACCCTGACATCTGTGTGGATGAGGTCACATGGGATGGATTCCTGCAGCGGCTGATGATCAGGTGATGGGCCCTCCCGATCTCTTGTGCGGCCAATTAAATCCTTGTGTAACCAGGTGACGTGCGGCCCCTGAGGAGGATCCTGAAGGGCCCGACAGAGGATCCAGTGATCATGTGATCAGGCCACACAGCTGATCCTTGTGAAGGCTCCGTAAACAGAGATCAGCGATTGATTACTGATGAAGTCGGGGGCCACAGAGGTGACAGATCTGATAGTAGGGCCTAGAAGACCCTCAGCCACATACAAAGTGCCAGTATTATAAAAGGCACATAGTGGGTCCGGGGCCCCGATACAGACTCTACATTGGGGTCCACCCCTGTATACGCAACAAGACCGGCAAGATATCTGAGACCTATCGATCGCCTGTTCCTTCAAACTATTAACATCTAAAACTGATGGTTCCTATTCAGAACACATGTACACTAACCTGAGCTGAGCGTGCATATGTAAGGGGGCATATCTTATATGTATTCAGAACACATGTACATTAACCTGAGCTGAGCGTGCATATGTAAGGGGGCATATCTTATATGTATTCAGAACACATGTACACTAACCTGAGCTGAGCGTGCATATGTAAGGGGGCATATCTTATATGTATTCAGAACACATGTACACTAACCTGAGCTGAGCGTGCATATGTAAGGGGGCAGAACACATGTACACTAACCTGAGCTGAGCGTGCATATGTAATGGGGCATATCTTATATGTATTCAGAACACATGTACACTAACCTGAGCTGAGCGTGCATATGTAAGGGGGCATATCTTATATGTATCCAGAACACATGTACACTAACCTGAGCTGAGCGTGCATATGTAAGGGAGCATATCTCATATGCATTCAGAACACATGTACACTAACCTGAGCTGAGCGTGCATATGTAAGGGGGCAGAACACATGTACACTAACCTGAGCTGAGCGTGCATATGTAAGGGGGCATATCTTATATGTATTCAGAACACATGTACACTAACCTGAGCTGAGCGTGGATATGTAAGGGGGCAGAACAAATGTACACTAACCTGAGCTGAGCGTGCATATGTAAGGGGCAGAACACATGTACACTAACCTGAGCGGAGCGTGCATATGTAAGGGGGCATATCTTATATGTATTCAGAACACATGTACACTAACCTGAGCTGAGCGTGCATATGTAAGGGGGCAGAACACATGTACACTAACCTGAGCTGAGCGTGGATATGTAAGGGGCAGAACACATGTACACTAACCTGAGCGTGCATATGTAAGGGGCAGAACACATGTACACTAACCTGAGCTGAGCGTTGATATGTAAGGGGCAGAACACATGTACACTAACCTGAGCGTGCATATGTAAGGGGGCATATCTTATATGTATTCAGAACACATGTACACTAACCTGAGCTGAGCGTGGATATGTAAGGGGGCAGAACACATGTACACTAACCTGAGCGTGCATATGTAAGGGGGCATATCTTATATGTATCCAGAACACATGTACACTAACCTGATCTGAGCGTGCATATGTAAGAGGGGAATATCTTATGTGTATCCAGAACACATGTGCACTAACCTGAGCTGAGCGTGCATATGTAAGGGGGCATATCTTATATGTATTCAGAACACATGTACACTAACCTGAGCTGAGCGTGCATATGTAAAGGGGCATATCTTATATGTATCCAGAACACATGTACACTAACCTGATCTGAGCGTGCATATGTAAGAGGGGAATATCTTATGTGTATCCAGAACACATGTAGACTAACCTGAGCTGAGCGTGCATATGTAAAGGGGCATATCTTATATGTATCCAGAACACATGTACACTAACCTGAGCTGAGTGTGCATATGTAAGGGGCATATCTTATATGGACTCGGCCTCTGTGCTGACTCGGCCTCTGTGCTGACTCTGTACTTACCCTGACTCTGACCTGACTCCGACTCTGTGCCCCTGGTTGGGAAGCCCTGCTGTAGTGACTCTGTTCCATCCTGATTCCATTGAACAAATTTACATGTATCCACCCAGTAGGCCCAGGACTGCGCTATAGTCTATGAGGCGCTTGTGTCCGGATGGGGCTGCTGCTGACATAAGTGCCAGTTCCAGCAAACTGTGAGTGCTGCAGATCTAAGGTGGAAAAATTAGCCCTCCTCAGTAGTGTGAACGGACCCTTATAGTGAAGAGCAGCCCCCAGACGGAGGCCACAAGGTCCATTAGGATACGGGTCATACACAGTGTGAACAGAGGCCTAGACAGGCAGGACAAGGCCTGGACCCTGACACTTCCCCTTTAATTCCCACGGCGCTTTGTAAAATGAATCAAACAAACTAGAAAATACAAATAATACTTTTGTATTTCATATATATTTATATATTTATATATATAAAAAAAATCCTTTTAAAGTAAAATTCTAAAGGCATTTGGGATCTATACACAAAAAGCACCAAAAATTATTCAAATAAAAAAAAAGAAATAATAATTAATCAGTGCAAAAATCTTTAAAGAAAAAAATACTGGAATCAAACGCTGCATTTAACCTCAATACAAAGTCTGATAAACACTGAACAGTAAAACCGAAAAAAAGGTAAAAAAAATAAAAATCAGCGACTAGTGATATCGATATGAGAAGAATCGCAAATAATAATAAGAATTCTATCAGATCAGTACGGGGGACGGTTCGCGGGTCGTCTCTGAAGATTGATACCTTTCAAAATTTATAATCGTTTTTAATTTTAGGGGACGAAAAAAAGAGAATTGGGCGAAGTGGATGGATGAATGAGCCGCGATGCTCGCCGAATGCGCGCAGATTCTCTGTAGACTGGACAATTGGTACTAAAATGTGCTTCTCCGTCCTGAACCGGAACGCTCAGATAATAAAATGCCTAAGGCACCTGAATGCGAGAAAATCAGATTATCGTCTTCATCCCTGAATGAGTTAATTCCACTTGTGTAGACGCGCGCCGAGGATCGCCCACCATGATGACTTGACACTGAACACAAAACGTTTGGCAAGAAGTAAGATGACGGCTACGAGGAGGCGCGGGGGGCGGGGTCACTGCTGCTTGCACCCCTCCTTCTTGTCTTTGGGTTTGCCGCGCCCCATTTTTTCTGGCTGCCTCTTGGTCGGCGGTATAAATATCGGGTCGGCGCCGTCGTCCATGAAGTCGTAGAATCCGTCGACTGGGACAGGTTGGGTCTGAGTAGATACCGGAAACTCTGTAATTATACGAAATAATAAAATTATATAAAAGACACAAACTGAAGGGGAAGAGAAGCACATGGGGTCTATACAGCCCACGTTACAGATGTCAGCCAGGGTTAAAGGGGTCCTCCGCCCCTAGACATCTTATACCATATACAAAGGATAGGGATAAGATGTCTGATCGCGGGGGTCCCGCTGCTGGGGAACCCTAAGATCTTCCTGCAGCACCCGGTGTTTGTTTAGAGCGTAGGGTGCAGTGCCGGAGGCTCATGATGTCACGGCCACGCCCCCTCAATGCAAGTCAATGGGAGGGGGCGTGGCGACTGTCCCGCCCCCTCCCATAGACTTGCATTGAGGGAGCGTGTCCGTGACATCACGAGCGGGGTGTGACCGTGACGTCACAAGCCTCCGCCCCACGTCGCCAGTCATCCAGCACGGAGTGAAGTTCGCTCTGTGTACCGGATGTCTGGGGTACCCCAGCCGAGATCACAGGGGTCCCTAGCAGTGGGACCCCCGCCATCAGACATCTTATCCTTTGGATAGGGTATAAGATGTCTAGGGGCGGAGTACCCCTTTAAAAAGAACATGGCTGATTTCTTTCAAAAAGAGCGCCACCCTTGTCCTCAGGTTATGTGTGGTATTACAACTCATCTCAGTTCACTTCCAACCTGAGGACATGAGTGGCGCTGTTTTTGGAAGGAAGCAGCCATGTTTTTCTAAAGCTCTTCTAATCCCAGACAACCCCTTTATGGACCCTCACGCTCCTTATATTGTGTCTCGGGGAGAATACGGCACAGGATGGAGCGGCCATTGTGAGTCTCCATATAACTTTAGGGGCGCACAGAGGGGCAGTATTGGCTCAGAACAGACAGATCCTACAATATGGTTACATACAACATGGAAGATCATGAGACCCGCTCCCTATAAGGCCGGATTCACACCAGCGGAATACAGGTCCCGGCCCGAACGATCCGAACTAGTATTATAGATCCCCATAATGGGGCCACACATATAGGGCCCCTATTACTCCTCCATGATGACTACAACCCCCAATGGGGACAATTCTTTATGCAGATGATGGGAAGAATATGACAATTTTCGTCGACAGATGTTTAGCAAAAAAAGAGAGAGCGACACATGGTGGAACCAGATAAACATGTGATCTGACCGGGAGGGCGGCCGGTCACATGACACTAAACAGCTGACTGTACAAATCAACAAATCCATGTTGGTCTATACGTCTCCATGGTAACAGACTACAAACAATCCTGGTGTAGTCTGAGCCTACAGTCACACCCTGTTCCATCTCCTTCTTCTTATTAACATGCGTGATGAGGGAGCGGATGTCAGGCCGTGATCACATGACTTTTTCCTTATTATTAGAGGGGGGGTGTACCTGGCGGACAGACCGCAAACACGTCCGGCTGGGAATCCTTCTTGGACTTAAACGTGGGGTCGAGTTCTTCAGCAATGTTCCTGGGTGAGCGGAGTCTGAAAACAAAGAAAAAGGCTGATGTGAGGACCAAGAACTCGTTTACCCCCTTTATTTAATTAGGATTCCTTAGCTAAAAGTTGATGACAGGGTGACCATCTGCGGAGACCCCAAGAGATCAACCTATGGGCGATCTGAACAACCACTGCAGCGCCACCACAGGTGAAATGAAGAGACTGTCTGTAATGTATGGACTGGTCCGGTTCTTTAACAAAGAATCTGGTGGCGGCTCCTCAGAGGAGGATCCTGATTGAGGGACCGCCCCCTAGTAACTCATACTTTCCCAAAATGATCCAGAGAGGGGAGTTCTTGTCATGTAAAACTGGAAAATGGCTGAATTTGTTTTCTGGGAAAGCTGGGTGATAAAAAAACATGCTTAGGGGTGGCCACTCTGCTTTCTAATTGTATAACTAAGAATAGAGGAAGCTAGAAAAGCTGCGCTGCACCTCAGGTCATAGGTCAATTAAACAATTAACATAAATTCAGAGCAAAAAAGTGTTTAGCGCCTCAGAGAAGAATCAGAGACGTTCGGCATTTGTCTTAACCCTTCAGAGTCACCGTACACAAGACCGGAGATGAAACGTCTGATGATTTCCGCCGTCTGAGTGATTGGGGGAGCGCGGGCGACAGCAGCTATATTTATAGACCTCCGAGTCATTTAAAGCCTCCGCACATAAAACGCCCTATGAAACACGGCGCAGAAGCCACAAAGACATAAGTCACAGACAGGAAAAAAAAAAACACAAGCGAAGACGGCAGAAAAAACAGGAAACGGGGTCTGCACTGAGGAAACCACCACATGGGGCGCTGCAGAAGACCCCTGTCACATGACCAGAAAAATCAGGATAAAGGGAAACGCCATCCACTCAGGATAAAGGGAAACTACTACAGCATCCACGTAATCTCCTACAGCATCCACGTAATCTCCTACAGCATCCACGTAATCTCCTACAGCATCCACGTAATCTCCTACAGCATCCACGTAATCTCCTACAGCATCCACGTAATCTCCTACAGCATCCACGTAATCTCCTACAGCATCCACGTAATCTCCTACAGCATCCACGTAATCTCCTACAGCATCCACGTAATCTCCTACAGCATCCACGTAATCTCCTACAGCATCCACGTAATCTCCTACAGCATCCACGTAATCTCCTACAGCATCCACGTAATCTCCTACAGCATCCACGTAATCTCCTACAGCATCCACGTAATCTCCTACAGCATCCACGTAATCTCCTACAGCATCCACGTAATCTCCTACAGCATCCACGTAATCTCCTACAGCATCCACGTAATCTCCTACAGCATCCACGTAATCTCCTACAGCATCCACGTAATCTCCTACAGCATCCACGTAATGTCCTACAGCATCCACGTAATGTCCTACAGCATCCACGTAATGTCCTACAGCATCCACGTAATGTCCTACAGCATCCACGTAATGTCCTACAGCATCCACGTAATGTCCTACAGCATCCACGTAATGTCCTACAGCATCCACGTAATGTCCTACAGCATCCACGTAATGTCCTACAGCATCCACGTAATGTCCTACAGCATCCACGTAATGTCCTACAGCATCCACGTAATCTCCTACAGCATCCACGTAATCTCCTACAGCATCCACGTAATCTCCTACAGCATCCACGTAATCTCCTACAGCATCCACGTAATGTCCTACAGCATCCACGTAATGTCCTACAGCATCCACGTAATGTCCTACAGCATCCACGTAATGTCCTACAGCATCCACGTAATGTCCTACAGCATCCACGTAATCTCCTACAGCATCCACGTAATCTCCTACAGCATCCACGTAATGTCCTACAGCATCCACATAATCTCCTACAGCATCCACATAATCTCCTACAGCATCCACATAATGTCCTACAGCATCCACGTAATCTCCTTCAGCCACGTAATCTACTACAGCATCCACATAAGTACTACAGCATCCACATAATGTCCTACAGCATCCACATAATGTCCTACAGCATCCACATAATGTCCTACAGCCACGTAATCTCCTAAAGCAGCCACATAATCTAGTACAGCAGCCACGTAATCCATAACATCCACATAATCTCCGACAGCATCCACGTAATCCACTACAACCTGTCAGGGTAATGTTAGGGACAGGTGGGGCAGATAACTTCCTGTCCGGCTAATGTTAGGGACAGGTGGGGCAAATAACTTCCTGTCAGGGTAACGTTGGGGTCAGGTGGGGCAGATAACTTACTGTCAGGGTAATGTTGGGGTCAGGTGGGGCAAATAACTTCCTGTCAGGGTAATTTTGGGGTCAAGTGAGGCAGATAACTTCCTGTCCGGGTAATTTTGGGGTCAAGTGAGGCAGATAACTTCCTGTCCGGCTAATGTTAGGGACAGGTGGGGCAAATAACTTCCTGTCAGGGTAATTTTGGGGTCAAGTGGGGCAGATAACTTCCTGTCCAGGTAATTTTGGGGTCAAGTGGGGCAGATAACTTCCTGTCCGGGTAATGTTGGGGACAGGTGGGGCAGATAACTTCCTGTCAGGGTAATGTTGGGGTCAGGTGGGGCAGATAACTTCCTGTCAGGGTAATGTTGGGGTCAGGTGGGGCAGAAAACTTCCTGTCCGGGTAATGTTGGGGTCAGGTGGGGCAGATAACTTCCTGTCAGGGGTAATGTTGGGGTCAGGTGGGGCAGATAACTTCCTGTCAGGGTAATGTTGGGGTCAGGGGCAGATAACTTCCTGTCCGGGTAATGTTGGGGTCAGGTGGGGCAGATAACTTCCTGTCAGGGTAATGTTGGGGTAGATAACTTCCTGTCAGGGTAATGTTGGGGTCAGGTGGGGCAGAAAACTTCCTGTCCGGGTAATGTTGGGGTCAGGTGGGGCAGATAACTTCCTGTCAGGGGTAATGTTGGGGTCAGGTGGGGCAGATAACTTCCTGTCAGGGTAACGTTGGGGTCAGGTGGGGCAGATAACTTCCTGTCAGGGTAACGTTGGGGTCAGGTGGGGCAGATAACTTCCTGTCAGGGTAATGTTGGGGTCAGGGGCAGATAACTTCCTGTCAGGGTAACGTTGGGGTCAGGTGGGGCAGATAACTTCCTGTCAGGGTAATGTTGGGGTCAGGTGGGGCAGATAACTTCCTGTCAGGGTAACGTTGGGGTCAGGTGGGGCAGATAACTTCCTGTCAGGGTAATGTTGGGGTCAGGGGCAGATAACTTCCTGTCAGGGTAATGTTGGGGTCAGGTGGGGCAGATAACTTCCTGTCAGGGTAATGTTGGGGTCAGGTGGGGCAGAAAACTTCCTGTCTGGGTAATGTTGGGGTCAGGTGGGGCACATAACTTCCTGTCAGGGTAATGTTGGGGTCAGGGGTAGATAACTTCCTGTCAGGGTAACGTTGGGGTCAGGTGGGGCAGATAACTTCCTGTCAGGGTAATGTTGGGGTCAGGTGGGGCAGATAACTTTCTGTCAGGGTAATGTTGGGGTCAGGTAGGACAGATAACTTCCTGTCTGGGTAATGTTGGGGTTGGGGTCAGGTGGGGCAGATAACTTCCTGTCAGGGTAATGTTGGGGTCAGGTGGGGCAGATAGCTTCCTGTCAGGGTAATGTTGGGGTCAGGTGGGGCAGATAGGTTCCTGTCAGGGTAATGTTGGGGTCAGGTGGGGCAGATAACTTCCTGTCTGGGTAATGTTGGGGTTGGGGTCAGGTGGGGCAGATAACTTCCTGTCAGGGTAATGTTAGGGTCAGGTGGGGCAGATAGCTTCCTGTCAGGGTAATGTTGGGGTCAGGTGGGGCAGATAACTTCCTGTCTGGGTAATGTTGGGGTCAGGTAGGACAGATAACTTCCTGTCTGGGTAATGTTGGGGTTGGGGTCAGGTGGGGCAGATAACTTCCTGTCAGGGTAATGTTGGGGTCAGGTGGGGCAGATAACTTCCTGTCAGGGTAATGTTCGGGTCAGGTGGGGCAGATAACTTCCTGTCAGGGTAATGTTAGGGTCAGGTGGGGCAGATAGCTTCCTGTCAGGGTAATGTTCAGGTCAGGTGGGGCAGATAACTTCCTGTCAGGGTAATGTTAGGGTCAGGTGGGGCAGATAGCTTCCTGTCAGGGTAATGTTCGGGTCAGGTGGGGCAGATAACTTCCTGTCAGGGTAATGTTAGGGTCAGGTGGGGCAGATAGCTTCCTGTCAGGGTAATGTTGGGGTCAGGTGGGGCAGATAACTTCCTGTCAGGGTAATGTTGGGGTCAGGTGGGGCAGATAGCTTCCTGTCAGGGTAATGTTGGGGTCAGGTGGGGCAGATAACTTCCTGTCAGGGTAATGTTCGGGTCAGGTGGGGCAGATAACTTCCTGTCAGGGTAATGTTAGGGTCAGGTGGGGCAGATAGCTTCCTGTCAGGGTAATGTTCAGGTCAGGTGGGGCAGATAACTTCCTGTCAGGGTAATGTTAGGGTCAGGTGGGGCAGATAGCTTCCTGTCAGGGTAATGTTCGGGTCAGGTGGGGCAGATAGCTTCCTGTCAGGGTAATGTTGGGGTCAGGTGGGGCAGATAACTTCCTGTCAGGGTAATGTTGGGGTCAGGTGGGGCAGATAACTTCCTGTCAGGGTAATGTTGGGGTCAGGTGGGGCAGATAGCTTCCTGTCAGGGTAATGTTGGGGTCAGGTGGGGCAGATAGCTTCCTGTCAGGGTAATGTTGGGGTCAGGTGGGGCAGATAGCTTCCTGTCAGGGTAATGTTGGGGTCAGGTGGGGCAGATAACTTTGGGGACTTACGTGTTCTGGTCCAGATTTCCTTCCACTGCTGTAAACTCCATCTTCTCAGGCGTACGGCACTCGGTGGGTGAGGCCAGGCCCTCGGAGTCCAGGGGCCCTTGGTTAGAAGGCACGTCACTCTACAAGGGACACAGATAGGACACCATTACCCATCCATATCATACAGCGTCAGGGGCCCCTAGACCCCCGGTCAGACCTGTGCTGCGATATGACGTAGATTGGACATTGTTGAGTGGATAGGGACACAATGGGGGAAGATTTATCAAAACCCGTCCAGAGGAAAAGTTGCCGAGTTGTCCATAGCAACCAATCAGATCACTGCTTTCATTTCTCTGAGGCCTTTTCAAAAATGAAAGCAGCGATCTGATTGGTTGCTATGGGCAACTCAGCAGCTTTTCCTCTGGACGGGTTTTGATAAATCTCCCCCATTCTATTTAGATGGGGAATGGGGATCCTAGATCAGTCGTCTCCACACTTTGACCCTCCACATGTTGCAAAACTACAACTCCCAGCATGCCCGGACAGCCAACGGCTGTCCGGGCATGCTGGGAGTTGTAGTTTTGCAACACCTGGAGGACTACAGTTTGAAGACAATGGGGCTGAGCGGCCATAATTCTCGTAATTTCTGAATTACCACCAGCTGCTTATCTCTGCCGGGCAATGTGGATAATGTATAACACCAGCTGCTTATCTCTGCCGGGTAATGTGGATAATGTATAACACCAGCTGCTTATCTCTGCCGGGCAATGTGGATAATGTATAACACCAGCTGCTTATCTCTGCCGGGTAATGTGGATAATGTATAACACCAGCTGCTTATCTCTGCCGGGCAATGTGGATAATGTATAACACCAGCTGCTTATCTCTGCCGGGCAATGTGGATAATGTATAACACCAGCTGCTTATCTCTGCCGGGCAATGTGGATAATGTATAACGGCAGCTGCTTATCTCTGCCGGGCAATGTGGATATTGTATAATGGCAGCTGCTTATCTCTGCCGGGCAATGTGGATATTTTATAACACCAGCTGCTTATCTCTGCCGGCAATGTGGATATTGTATAACACCAGCTGCTTATCTCTGCCGGGCAATGTGGATAATGTATAACACCAGCTGCTTATCTCTGCCGGGCAATGTGGATATTGTATAACACCAGCTGCTTATCTCTGCCGGGCAATGTGGATAATGTATAATGGCAGCTGCTTATCTCTGCCGGGCAATGTGGATATTGTATAACACCAGCTGCTTATCTCTGCCGGGCAATGTGGATATTGTATAACACCAGCTGCTTATCTCTGCCGGGCAATGTGGATAATGTATAATGGCAGCTGCTTATCTCTGCCGGGCAATGTGGTTACTGTATAACATCAGCTGCTTATATCTGCCGGGCAATGTGGATAATGTATAACACCAGCTGCTTATCTCTGCCGGGCAATGTGGATAATGTATAATGGCAGCTGCTTATCTCTGCCGGGCAATGTGGATAATGTATAACACCAGCTGCTTATCTCTGCCGGGCAATGTGGATATTGTATAACACCAGCTGCTTATCTCTGCCGGGCAATGTGGATATTGTATAACACCAGCTGCTTATCTCTGCCGGGCAATGTGGATATTGTATAACACCAGCTGCTTATCTCTGCCGGGCAATGTGGATATTGTATAACGGCAGCTGCTTATCTCTGCCGGGCAATGTGGATATTGTATAACACCAGCTGCTTATCTCTGCCGGGCAATGTGGATAATGTATAATGGCAGCTGCTTATCTCTGCTGGGCAATGTGGATAATGTATAATGGCAGCTGCTTATCTCTGCCGGGCAATGTGGATATTGTATAACACCAGCTGCTTATCTCTGCCGGGCAATGTGGATATTGTATAACACCAGCTGCTTATCTCTGCCGGGCAATGTGGATATTGTATAACACCAGCTGCTTATCTCTGCCGGGCAATGTGGATATTGTATAACACCAGCTGCTTATCTCTGCCGGGCAATGTGGATAATGTATAACACCAGCTGCTTATCTCTGCCGGGCAATGTGGATAATGTATAACACCAGCTGCTTATTTCTGCCGGGCAATGTGGATAATGTATAACACCAGCTGATTATCTCTGCCGGGCAATGTGGATATTGTATAACACCAGCTGCTTATCTCTGCCGGGCAATGTGGATATTGTATAACACCAGCTGCTTATCTCTGCCGGGCAATGTGGATAATGTATAATGGCAGCTCCTTATCTCTGCCGGGCAATGTGGATATTTTATAACACCAGCTGCTTATCTCTGCCGGGCAATGTGGATATTGTATAACAGCAGCTGCTTATCTCTGCCGGGCAATGTGGATATTGTATAACGGCAGCTGTTTATCTCTGCCGGGCAATGTGGATATTGTATAACACCAGCTGCTTATCTCTGCCGGGCAATGTGGATAATGTATAATGGCAGCTGCTTATCTCTGCCGGGCAATGTGGATAATGTATAATGGCAGCTGCTTATCTCTGCCGGGCAATGTGGATATTGTATAACACCAGCTGCTTATCTCTGCCGGGCAATGTGGATATTGTATATTGGCAGCTGCTTATCTCTGCCGGGCAATGTGGATAATGTATAATGGCAGCTGCTTATCTCTGCCGGGCAATGTGGATATTGTATAACACCAGCTGCTTATCTCTGCCGGGCAATGTGGATAATGTATAACACCAGCTGCTTATCTCTGCCGGGCAATGTGGATACTGTATAACACCAGCTGCTTATCTCTGCCGGGCAATGTGGATAATGTATAACACCAGCTGATTATCTCTGCCGGGCAATGTGGATAATGTATAACACCAGCTGCTTATCTCTGCCGGGCAATGTGGATAATGTATAATGGCAGCTGCTTATCTCTGCCGGGCAATGTGGATATTGTATAACACCAGCTGCTTATCTCTGCCGGGCAATGTGGATAATGTATAACACCAGCTGCTTATCTCTGCCGGGCAATGTGGATAATGTATAACACCAGCTGCTTATCTCTGCCGGGCAATGTGGATATTGTATAATGGCAGCTGCTTATCTCTGCCGGGCAATGTGGATATTGTATAACACCAGCTGCTTATCTCTGCCGGGCAATGTGGATAATGTATAATGGCAGCTGCTTATCTCTGCCGGGCAATGTGGATATTGTATAATGGCAGCTGCTTATCTCTGCCGGGCAATGTGGATATTGTTTAACACCTGCTGCTTATCTCTGCCGGGCAATGTGGATAATGTATAACACCAGCTGCTTATCTCTGCCGGGCAATGTGGATATTGTATAACGGCAGCTGCTTATCTCTGCCGGGCAATGTGGATATTGTATAACACCAGCTGCTTATCTCTGCCGGGCAATGTGGATATTGTATAACACCAGCTGCTTATCTCTGCCGGGCAATGTGGATAATGTATAACACCAGCTGCTTATCTCTGCCGGGCAATGTGGATAATGTATAACACCAGCTGCTTATCTCTGCCGGGCAATGTGGATAATGTATAACACCAGCTGCTTATCTCTGCCGGGCAATGTGGATATTGTATAACACCAGCTGCTTATCTCTGCCGGGCAATGTGGATATTGTATAATGGCAGCTGCTTATCTCTGCTGGGCAATGTGGATATTGTATAACACCAGCTGCTTATCTCTGCCGGGCAATGTGGATAATGTATAACACCAGCTGCTTATCTCTGCCGGGCAATGTGGATATTGTATAACACCAGCTGCTTATCTCTGCCGGGCAATGTGGATAATGTATAACACCAGCTGCTTATCTCTGCCGGGCAATGTGGATAATGTATAACACCAGCTGCTTATCTCTGCCGGGCAATGTGGATATTGTATAACACCAGCTGCTTATCTCTGCCGGGCAATGTGGATAATGTATAACACCAGCTGCTTATCTCTGCCGGGCAATGTGGATAATGTATAACACCTGCTGCTTATCTCTGCCGGGCAATGTGGATAATGTATAACACCTGCTGCTTATCTCTGCCGGGCAATGTGGATAATGTATAACACCTGCTGCTTATCTCTGCCGTTATACAATCGTGTCATGTGACCATGAATATTCTGGGTCAAACACCGTTCCCTTTAGTGCGAGTTCGGCTGCAACAGCAAGAGGAGGATGAGAGGAGGAGAGGAAGAGGAGTGGAGGAGAGGAGGAGTGGAGGAGAGGAAGAGGAGAGGATGAGAGGAGGAGGAGAGGAAGAGGAGAGGAGGAGAGGAAGAGGAGTGGAGGAGAGGAAGAGGAGAGGAGGAGAGGAAGAGGAGTGGAGGAGAGGAAGAGGAGAGGAGGAGAGGAAGAGGAGAGGATGAGAGGAGGAGGAGTGGAGGAGAGGAAGAGGAGAGGAGGAGAGGAAGAGGAGTGGAGGAGAGGAAGAGGAGTGGAGGAGAGGAAGAGGAGAGGAGGAGAGGAAGAGGAGAGGATGAGAGGAGGAGGAGAGGAAGAGGGAGAGGAGGAGAGGAAGAGGAGTGGAGGATGAGAGGAAGAGGAGTGGAGGAGGATGAGAGGAGGAGAGGAAGAGGATGAGAGGAGGATGAGAGGAGGAGAGGAAGAGGAGAGGAGGATGAGAGGAAGAGAGGAAGAGGAGTGGAGGAGAGGAGGATGAGAGGAGAGGAGGAGGAGAGGAGAGGAGGATGAGAGGAGAGGAGGATGAGAGGAAGAGGAGTGGAGGAGAAGAGGATGAGAGGAGGAGAGGAAGAGGAGTGGAGGAGAGGAAGAGGAGTGGAGGAGAGGAGGATGAGAGGAGGAGAGGAGGAGGGGAGGAGGAGGGGAGGAGGAGGGGAGGAGGAGGGGAGGAGGAGAGGAGGATGAGGATAGGAGGATGAGAGGAAGATGAGTGGAGGAGAGGAGGAGGAGAAGATGAGAGGAGGAGAGGAGGAGGAGAGGAGGAAGAGAGGAGGAAGAGAGGAGGAGGAGAGGAGAGGAGGAGGAGGAGAGGATGTCTCCTGCTGTGCATTGCGGTTACGCTCTGTCGTTACACAGTAACCACATTGCCCGGCAGAGATAAGCAGCTGGTGTTATACAATATCCACATTGCCCGGCAGAGATAAGCAGCTGGTGTTATACATTATCCACATTGCCCGGCAGAGATAAGCAGCTGGTGTTATACAATATCCACATTGCCCGGCAGAGATAAGCAGCTGGTGTTATACAATATCCACATTGCCCGGCAGAGATAAGCAGCTGGTGTTATACATTATCCACATTGCCCGGCAGAGATAAGCAGCTGGTGTTATACATTATCCACAATGCCTGGCAGAGATAAGCAGCTGGTGTTATACATTATCCACATTGCCCGGCAGAGATAAGCAGCTGGTGTTATACAATATCCACATTGCCCGGCAGAGATAAGCAGCTGGTGTTATACAATATCCACATTGCCCGGCAGAGATAAGCAGCTGGTGTTATACATTATCCACATTGCCCGGCAGAGATAAGCAGCAGGTGTTATACAATATCCACATTGCCCGGCAGAGATAAGCAGCTGGTGTTATACAATATCCACATTGCCCAGCAGAGATAAGCAGCTGGTGTTATACAATATCCACATTGCCCGGCAGAGATAAGCAGCTGGTGTTATACATTATCCACATTGCCCGGCAGAGATAAGCAGCTGGTGTTATACAATATCCACATTGCCCGGCAGAGATAAGCAGCTGGTGTTATAAAATATCCACATTGCCCGGCAGAGATAAGCAGCTGGTGTTATACATTATCCACATTGCCCGTCAGAGATAAGCAGCTGGTGTTATACATTATCCACATTGCCCGGCAGAGATAAGCAGCTGGTGTTATACAATATCCACATTGCCCGTCAGAGATAAGCAGCTGGTGTTATACAATATCCACATTGCCCGTCAGAGATAAGCAGCTGGTGTTATACATTATCCACATTGCCCGGCAGAGATAAGCAGCTGGTGTTATACAATATCCACATTGCCCGGCAGAGATAAGCAGCTGGTGTTATACATTATCCACATTGCCCGGCAGAGATAAGCAGCTGGTGTTATACATTATCCACATTGCCCGGCAGAGATAAGCAGCTGGTGTTATACAATATCCACATTGCCCGGCAGAGATAAGCAGCTGGTGTTATACAATATCCACATTGCCCGGCAGAGATAAGCAGCTGGTGTTATACATTATCCACATTGCCCGGCAGAGATAAGCAGCTGGTGTTATACAATATCCACATTGCCCGGCAGAGATAAGCAGCTGGTATTATACAATATCCACATTGCCCGGCAGAGATAAGCAGCTGGTGTTATACATTATCCACATTGCCCGGCAGAGATAAGCAGCTGGTGTTATACAGTAACCACATTGCCCGGCAGAGATAAGCAGCTGGTGTTATACAGTAACCACATTGCCCGGTGTGACACATAAGATAACACTACAGCGGCCGTCACCACAAGGCTAAGAAGATTATGGATAAAGAGGAAACTGGTGGCAGCTTCTTCTGGTAAGTGAAGTGAATGCGGGCAGAGAGGAGGCCATATATAGAGGTGATGTAATATACAGTATACGCCTCCTAAATACACTGTGTGCACCGCATTATATATATAGCACTATACTGTATACACCTCTTATACCCACTGAATAGCCAATAACCAATAGCGTTCACGTGTGACTGTAACAGCGCCCCCTATCGGTTGTTCACACGTCTGTACAGAACCCAGTGGAGGACATGATGGTTTCATCCACCCCTGGTCGGTTATGGAATCTCATAATATATTATTCAATAGTAGAAGAAATAGTTAATGGCGCTCACCCACTGTGTCTTGGTAAAAACAAGTAACTTTATTTAACCGGCCTTAAAATCCATAAAGTACATTGACAATCAAGGCCGAAACAATACAGACATTGAAGGAAACAATTGGGGTGACCATCGTTTCACGCTCCACCTGAGTCTGATGAAGCGCATCCGCGTGAAACGATGGTCACCCCAATTGTTTCCTTCAATGTCTGTATTGTTTCGGCCTTGATTGTCAATGTACTTTATGGATTTTAAGGCCGGTTAAATAAAGTTACTTGTTTTTACCAAGACACAGTGGGTGAGCGCCATTAACTATTTCTTCTACTATTACATTTACCAAGTACATTGAGGAACAACAAAATACCGTGTCTACATGTACCTGGTCACGTTACTCTATCTAGAGATCTCCTGGGCTTCAGAAGAGCTGTAATGTGCTGTAATCTATTTGGATTAGAATATATTATAAATGCATTTTAGGTTTGGTTCTCCATTAACCCCATATGTACTTGCCTTCATCCCTATACTCCTCCTGTCAGTGAAGCTACAAATACTCCCATCATCATCATCGCTGTCGGCCGCCATGTCCAGATCCTCCGACCTCCGCTGAGCTCTCAGCTCCTGCTGCTGGATGTACTTGGCTATTTCCTGCAGAGAGAACAGAGGGATAAAGGACGGCGGCAACATAAAGGGGACATGGAGGATATATATATATATATATATATATATATACACAGGAGACATGGAGGATATATATACACAGGAAACATGGAGGATATATATATATATATATATATATATATATATACACACAGGAGACATGAAGGATATATATATATATACACAGGAGACATGGAGGATATATATATATATATATATATATATTATATATACACACAGGAGACATGAAGGATATATATATATACACAGGAGACATGGAGGATATATATACACAGGAAACATGGAGGATATATATACAAGAGACATGGAGGATATATATATATACACACAGGAGACATGGAGGATATATATATATACACACAGGAGACATGGAGGATATATACAGGAGACATGGAGGATATATATATATACACACAGGAGACATGGAGGATATATATATATATACACACAGGAGACATGGAGGATATATACACACAGGAGACATGGAGGATATATATATATATACACACAGGAGACATGGAGGATATATATATATACACACAGGAGACATGGAGGATATATATATATATACACACACAGGAGACATGGAGGATATATACAGGAGACATGGAGGATATATATATATATATATATATATATATATACACACAGGAGACATGGAGGATATATATATATACACACAGGAGACATGGAGGATATATATATACACAGGAGACATGGAGGATATATATACAGGAGACATGGAGGATATATACAGGAGACATGGAGGATATATATATATACACACAGGAGACATGGAGGATACACACAGGAGACATGGAGGATATATATATATACACACAGGAGACATGGAGGATATATATATATACACACAGGAGACATGGAGGATATATATATATACACACACAGGAGACATGGAGGATATATACACACAGGAGACATGGAGGATATATATATATACACACAGGAGACATGGAGGATATATATATATACACACACAGGAGACATGGAGGATATATACACACAGGAGACATGGAGGATATATATATATACACACAGGAGACATGGAGGATATATATATATACACACAGGAGACATGGAGGATATATATATATATACACACACAGGAGACATGGAGGATATATACAGGAGACATGGAGGATATATATATATATATATATATATATATATACACACACACACAGGAGACATGGAGGATATATATATATACACACAGGAGACATGGAGGATATATATATACACAGGAGACATGGAGGATATATATACAGGAGACATGGAGGATATATATATATACACAGGAGACATGGAGGATATATATACAGGAGACATGGAGGATATATATATATATATATATATATATATATATATATAGCAAAAAGAGATCTTGTCCACAGCACCAATTCCAAAAAAGTGAAAATTTTATTCCATAGCAGGTGTCAAAACAGCAGCGACGTTTCAGTCAGCTCAACCTGACCTTTCTCAAGCAGTATATCCATAGTGTTAACCACATTTATATAAGGGTATCAATCACACCAGATACCAGAAAGTGTAAATAACAATTAGTGAATAAAGTGCATCATAGTGCATACTCAAAGTGCATATAAAATATTCAAACAAAAAAATTAATCACACAATATATCAAAATTGTATACATAATCGAAAAAAACACACATATATCATACAGTGCACAAAAGATTAAGATAGACGCTTAATCGCATCTAATTTAGACAAGTGATAACCATGTGTAGAAAATAATAAAAATTAAAAAGGTGGGGGGGAGTAAACACTCACCGGACGAACACATAGTAAACGCCATTACAGTAGTTAGCGTGGGGTAATGCAGACTGCGCCTGCGTAACCAGTTCAATGAGTGTTTGTCCACGTAACTCAACCAATCGGCTGAAGGCATTGCAGTACCCAAGGAGACGAGCGCAGCGTCACAGTACGCATGCGCACATCCCCATGAGCTCAACAGTGCCATCTTGAACAAGGGAATGAAGCCTCCGTAATCTATATAGATTAGATAGTAACCAAACAAACAAAAAGAAATTTTTATAAACTATCTAGTTCGTCCCTGTTAGGGATCTGTACAATGGTAGGAAAGTGTCCCAGTCCCACACTCAAAGAGATCACTCACTCTTTTATAGGCTGTCAGCACAATCAATGCGTCACCTCGCCCCGAAAATCGGAGTCAAGTGCCGCATAGTGTGCACGCAGTCATGTACCCCCCGCACACAAGTGCGAGGGAACATGTATGCAGCAACATAGATCGCTGGCAGCCCTAGGACCCTCTCGGTCCATCAAACGCACTCAGAGACTCTCTCCCAGGGACAATAAAGGGACCATCTACCACTGAATAAGAGAAATGAATAAATAGAATAGAGATTGTGCAGAAGAGCACCAAAATCATATAAAAGAACAAAAAACAGAGAAAAAATAATTCAAAGAGAATAAAATGAAAATAAAAAAGGAAATAAAAAAATAATAAAAAAATAAACAAATTAAAGAAAATAAATAAATAAATAAAGAAAACGAAAATAAATAGATATTCTTATGAGGCCTCATCCCCTTTAATGCGTAGGCTGGGCATACAAACAACTCATGAACAATTAAGTAAAAATATGCATAAAGAATTTTTATTTCTTATATTGATAATTATACAAATATAAAAATAAGTCATCAGATGAGTGTTCTAAAATTCCCCCGATCCACCTAAAAAGAACAAAAGAAGGGCAGATTAGTATAGTTACATATAGTGGTAACACAAAAAGATATAACAATACCAAGTATCAATATCACGAATTACACATGTTAGAGGACTACTGAGCAACCACCCTATGGGGGGTCTTAAACTCAACGTTCAAGCCCCCTGGCTTCAATGAACCAAGTTTAAAAATCCATTTCAACTCTAATCTCTTTAAGACAGCTTGTCGATCCCCACCTCGTTTAAGCGGAGGGACATGATCCACTATAACAAATTTTAATTCCTTTTCTGTGTGTCCAGAAGTTGCAAAATGACTCGATACCGGCAAATCTAACTTTTTTTTACGTATTGTGTATCTATGTTGGTTTAAACGTGTCTTCAGGTCCCAAGTGGTCTCCCCCACATACAGGAGGCCACATGGGCACCAAAGCACGTAAACCACATAAGAACTGTTACACGTTAGATAGTACTTAATAGGATAAATTTGTCCATTCCTAGGGTGTACAAAATTGTTACCCTTACACATCAATCCACAATTTATACATTGTCTACAGGGAAAGCTTCCTTTATTTACAACAGACAGATACCTCTGTGTGCCACCTTTTTTCTGAGAAATGTCCGCCTTAACCAGTCTGTCTTTTAGATTTGTTTGTCTTCTATAGGATAAAAGGGGATAGGAGTTAAATTCAGAAATATTACAACAATCCTGTATAATGTGCCAATGTTTTCTGATAATATTGCCTATAGCCTTAGAGTCCTCACTATAGGTGGTTACAAAAGGCACCCGTGTGTCATTCTTAATCCTTCTCTCTGGTACCTCCTCCATCTGTTCCACATGGGTTCTATGTCTCTGTACCAAATGCCTGGGGTAACCCCTCTTGGTAAAATTGTCAGTCATCCTTTTCAATGCCGTTTCCAATTTATCTTTTGTGTCTGTAATCCTCCTTGCCCTCAGCATCTGGCTGAAGGGCAAGGAGTTGACCATAGGTCTTGGGTGACAGCTCTCAAACTTCAATAACATGTTACAATCAGTCGGTTTAATGTACAAGTCAGTGGTCAGACCACCATTTTCAACACTGACCAGTACATCCAGAAAGTTAATGGACTCATGAGAATGTGTGAGAGTAAACTTAATACTTGTAGTGACACCATTCAGATAGTCCTGAAAAGAGAGTAATTCAGACACTCCCCCACTCCAGATGAGGAAGATGTCGTCTATGTATCGCCACCACCCCAGGACATGCCTGAAGTGGTGCGACACATAGACGTACATCTCCTCAAAATGCGCCATGTATATATTTGCGTATGTAGGCGCAGTATTGCTCCCCATTGCGGTCCCTCTTTTCTGTAAAAAAAATTCATCATTAAAGAGAAAATAATTATTCTCTAGGACCAGCTGTAATAGGGAGATCAAAAAATCAATTTTTGGTGGAGAAAAAGTAGCTTCCGTCAAACATCTGGTGACTGCCTCCACACCTCCATCATGTTGGATGGAGGTGTAGAGGCTCACCACATCAAAGGAGGCAATGATGGTACCGGGTCCCACCCTAATTCCCTTAATCTTGTCCAGAAAGTCAGCAGTATCCCTCACATACGATTTTGTGTTAACTGCAAAAGGCCGTAAAACTTTATCCAGATACACCGATATACGTGAAGTAATAGAATTCATCCCCGAGACGATCGGTCGTCCCGGGGGGTCCACAAGATTTTTATGGATCTTTGGCAAGAGATATAGTAGCGGCGTAACTGGAAAAAGTACAGTCAAGAATTTTTTAGTCTCTTCATCAATAATGTCTGCCTCAAATGCATTTTTCAAAATGATTTGTATCTTTCTCTCTATCTCAAACTTTGGGTCATGTGTCAGTCTCTCATAAACCAAGATGTCATTTAGTTGTCTTTCGGCTTCTCTAATGTATTGGGTCCTGTCCATGACCACGACCGCACCGCCCTTATCCGCCGGTTTAATAATGCGGTCGTGGTCATGGACAAGTTCCAACAATGAGTCCATTTCCCTACGAGTCATGTTAGGATGTTTAAGTCGAGTGCTCTTATTTCTTAATTCAATAAATTCCTTCTTAACACACTGTTCAAAAGCATTAATTGCATATGACTCTATTGGAGGATTAAAGTCACTTACATTTCGTAGACCCAGTGGTTGTAATTTCAAGGGTCCTGTATCTAACGTGTAACAGTTCTTATGTGGTTTACGTGCTTTGGTGCCCATGTGGCCTCCTGTATGTGGGGGAGACCACTTGGGACCTGAAGACACGTTTAAACCAACATAGATACACAATACGTAAAAAAAAGTTAGATTTGCCGGTATCGAGTCATTTTGCAACTTCTGGACACACAGAAAAGGAATTAAAATTTGTTATAGTGGATCATGTCCCTCCGCTTAAACGAGGTGGGGATCGACAAGCTGTCTTAAAGAGATTAGAGTTGAAATGGATTTTTAAACTTGGTTCATTGAAGCCAGGGGGCTTGAACGTTGAGTTTAAGACCCCCCATAGGGTGGTTGCTCAGTAGTCCTCTAACATGTGTAATTCGTGATATTGATACTTGGTATTGTTATATCTTTTTGTGTTACCACTATATGTAACTATACTAATCTGCCCTTCTTTTGTTCTTTTTAGGTGGATCGGGGGAATTTTAGAACACTCATCTGATGACTTATTTTTATATTTGTATAATTATCAATATAAGAAATAAAAATTCTTTATGCATATTTTTACTTAATTGTTCATGAGTTGTTTGTATGCCCAGCCTACGCATTAAAGGGGATGAGGCCTCATAAGAATATCTATTTATTTTCGTTTTCTTTATTTATTTATTTATTTTCTTTAATTTGTTTATTTTTTTATTATTTTTTTATTTCCTTTTTTATTTTCATTTTATTCTCTTTGAATTATTTTTTCTCTGTTTTTTGTTCTTTTATATGATTTTGGTGCTCTTCTGCACAATCTCTATTCTATTTATTCATTTCTCTTATTCAGTGGTAGATGGTCCCTTTATTGTCCCTGGGAGAGAGTCTCTGAGTGCGTTTGATGGACCGAGAGGGTCCTAGGGCTGCCAGCGATCTATGTTGCTGCATACATGTTCCCTCGCACTTGCGTGCGGGGGGTACATGACTGCGTGCACACTATGCGGCACTTGACTCCGATTTTCGGGGCGAGGTGACGCATTGATTGTGCTGACAGCCTATAAAAGAGTGAGTGATCTCTTTGAGTGTGGGACTGGGACACTTTCCTACCATTGTACAGATCCCTAACAGGGACGAACTAGATAGTTTATAAAAATTTCTTTTTGTTTGTTTGGTTACTATCTAATCTATATAGATTACGGAGGCTTCATTCCCTTGTTCAAGATGGCACTGTTGAGCTCATGGGGATGTGCGCATGCGTACTGTGACGCTGCGCTCGTCTCCTTGGGTACTGCAATGCCTTCAGCCGATTGGTTGAGTTACGTGGACAAACACTCATTGAACTGGTTAC